>NC_059181.1:76746104-77046547 GCF_019923935.1 Bubalus bubalis | reverse complement strand
AACACCAGTATAGAAGAGTTAACATGGACAGGTATGCTCCATAACTGTTGTATCAATGTATCAGCATCACTCTAATTATGAAATTAAAACAGCTTTACATTTTTATCAACATCATCATTCTAAAGGATGTGAAGTCAAGCCCCAAAGTTTATATCTGGGTTTAATGGGAAACTGTTGCTTAAAAGTATACTTATTAATTAAAAATTAAGTATTCACCTCTGGCTTATCCAAATAAATTGCACCTGACTCGTTCTAAGAATTAAGCTGACATGTTTCACTAAATAAACATGAAACTCAAAGCCCCTGTACATTTGTTTCTAAATTAAAATGCTACAAGATGTACATATTTACTGTGCGTCACTTCAAAGCACAGTTGCTAAAATATGAACATCATATTATTGAGTTTTAAAGATTAGTTCAGATACAGAATTAAATTGTATGTATTGAAAGCACAGTACTCGCCTATAAGACCTGCTGAGTGTGATGACAGGGTCAGAGAAACTCTTGCAAGCTGTTAGTCTATATATAACTCGAAAAAGTCTGGTTGAAAGGAATTTTGCTGAAGACAGGAAGAAAATGAGATTTTTGTCTGCTATTAGTTTGCCATTACAAATGATAAACTTTTCTTAATTACTCTTCTGTGAACCCCACAGGTGTTTTAATTGTCCTTGTATTTATAGTGGTATAACTTTGAATTTCCTGGAGCCAAATTTTTAAAAATACTGCAATTTCATAAAAACTATATGCTATGGCTAGTACAGAACATTTTTGTCTGTGCTGTAATCTTGGACTGCAAGGAGATCAAATCAGTCAATCCTAAAGGAAATCAACCCTGAATATTCATTGGAAGGACTGACACTGAGGTTGAAACTCCAATACTCTGGCCACCTGATACGAAAAGCTGACTAACTGGAAAAGACTCTGATCCTGGAAAAGATTGAGGGCAGGAGGAGAAGGGGATGACAGAGGATGAGATGGCTGGATGGCCATCACTGACTCAATGGACATGAGTCTGAGCAAACTCAAGGAGATGGTGAAGGACAGGGAAGCTTGGTGTGCTGCAGCCCATGGGGTCACAAAGAGTCTGACATGACTTAGCAACTGAAGAACAACAATAACATTTTTTTGAAATTTGGATTCATCTCTTGCTAGTGTAAGCAGTACACATAGAAAGATCCTCAAAAATTATTATAATTTTAAGCCACTGACAGTACTTTCTTATCTGAATTTGAGTTTTCTCTGTCACCCTAAAGGCAAGTGGTCTGTTTAAATGACAACCATATTATTTTCACTTTTTAATAAATAATCATATAATACCAGTATACATCTTATCCCTTTTCTGTCATATTTTAAGAAATATGAAAATACTGAATATCTGTTGCTGAGAATAAATTCTAAAAATTTATTTTAAAGATATGGGTACTAGAATTCCTAAATTATGACATATTCTTTTGTGAAATATATTTTAAATTGGAGGTCCCTAAAGTGAGGCATGCATATCCCAGGAAATACAAAAGATGAAGATAAAGCAAGATATGCAGATTTTATTTTCTAACTAAAAAGAAAGTACAACATTATATTTCACTAATTTTTGAGATATGGATAACCGCCAATGCCCTCATCAGTCAAGTACTACAAGTATCTCAAAGGAAAAGTGGGACTTTGAAGCAGAGCAATTGGTTGGCAATGAGCAACTCCAGTTTTACACTTACCTCATTGTAATGTGATCTACTTATGCCCCATTGGGTGGATAAATGGGCTACCTTATTTATTTTTAACCAAGCCATATTACTTAATGGATAAAACAACCACAGACTTAACATAATGGAAGTACAGGCGTAAAACAATAAAATAGCAAAGCTGATATGTCTTCTTTTAGTAGGAGCTCTTTGTCAATTTTATTGTCAGGGTTATAAGATAAGACATATTAGTTGTATTGTTCTTTTTGCTATCAATAATATATTTTAAAGTTTTCATATCATTGATAAATGCATTGGTTATAATCTTTTTTTAAATCTTAGTCTAAATATCTAATTTCTACCTTGTGTGTGCATGTATATATATATATATATATATATATATCTTATAATTCAACTTATATTATGAAAAGAGAATGCTTACTATTTATCTGATGGGGTATATGAACAAAAGATTTCAGAAAATTGCTTTAAATTGAAAAACAATTAAAAGGAAGCAGAAACTTAAATTTCTTGTCACAGTCTATCAGAAATCCTCCCAAAATATACATTAAGGATCCTCAGTTTTACAACTTTCATTTTTCATTTTTTTTATATAATAGAACTATGATCTACAAACTTTCTATTTACATAATTTAAGTACTGTTTCTATTATACTATTAATTCAATCAAATGAGCCACTCTTTTGAAGACAATGAGCTACATCTAAAAGCATAAGACAAGACTGGCCACATGGATTGAGGCAGGAGAATTCATCTTTTCTGGTTTTTATCCCTCCTCAATGGTGATATATTGTACATAATTATCATATGTATATACATGATTAATATGTATAATGAATACATGCTAAGTCACTTCCATCATGTCCTACTCTTTATGATCCTATAGACTATTACCAGCCAGCCTCCTCTGTGCATGGGATTTTCCAAGCAAGAATATTGGAGTGGGTTGCCATTTCCTACTCCAGGGGAACTTACGTCTCTTGTATCTCCTGCATTTGTAGGGGGGTTCCTTACTACTAGTGCCACCTGAGGGGGCCCAGTATGTATTATATATATGTATTAATATTATCTCTACAAGTAATACTACTTTTCTGTCAGAATAATCCTTACAACTATCAATAATTATTTGGGAGAACCATAAAGTGGTTTCTAGATAATAAAATTAATTTATCCGAGGAAACTGAAGTGAAGCCATTATGACTGTTTGGAGATAATAAGGAAATTTAATTATTACTCACACAATTACTTTTTTCTTGGGATTTTTATTCCTTTGAATGTGAGATTAGAGTGATCTTACTTGACTGGCAGTTGAAAACTAGTGAGTGTTTAAGAAAAAATAGTGGCAGATAGAGACAGATGCAAAATAAAGAATGAAGGACTGTATCCTCCCCAAACTAGAATAGCACACTAAAAAGAGCATCAAGCAGACTTAAGGTTGAATCTTGGCTCCTCCAATTAACAGCTATGTTGTTTTTATATCTAGTATGGAGATCATTATATCTACCTATTTAATGGTTGTTGTAAGGATGAAATGAGATATAACAGAAGACACATAGGTTCGATTCCTGAGTCTGGAAGATCACCTGGAGAAGGAAATGGCAACCCACCCCAGTATTCTTGCCTGGAGAATCCCATGGGCAGAGAAGCTTGGCAGGCTACAATTCATTTGGTTGTAAAGTATCAGACACATTTGAGCCTAAACACACACACACACACACACACACACTCACTCATACATGTAAAACAGCACACTATCTGGACATAATAAGCACTAAATTAAATGTAAGCAATTACCATTTAAATTATTTTAGAATATAAAAGAAAAATAAAATGTTATTTTAGTTATTAATATCATTAAATTATCTATAGGGTAAATATATTTTTAATGATAATACCAATATGATGAAGAGCACCAGTGACCCCAAAAATTGAATAAATAATTCATAAAAGTAAATTTCATTATTTTTGCAGGTAGAATGTTTATTTGCATGGCCATATGCATTTTAACATATTGTCCTTAAAATGATCTGTATAATCAGGGATGTTAAAGCACTGAAAACCAAGAACTCCAGATATGATTTTACTGGGCTACTTCCAATAAGATACCAAATGGTTCAGCAGACGTAATTACCATCAAACCTTGTCAAGGTTTTGAAATGTGCCCATTATGTAGCAATTCCCAATCTGTTCATCAGTCAGTCATACTTTAAAAATATGCCTGTCACCATGTAGGTGAAGAAATCTATTGATTATTATACAATAAAATCCTTTTGAATATTTAAATATATACTCCAAACTTTTTCTTAAAAATATCCCATTAGCAAAATCAATCTTTGTCTCAGGAGCAGGTACAAAAGAGATAGTGAAAATAGGGAGCAGTTCAGAAAGTTATTCACAAAACAACTGAATGTGCTGAGGTTGAATAATATCTAAACAACCACTTGTATTTTGGTATCCTCTTGGGAAAGCATTACTTTGCCAACAAAGGTCTGTCTAGTCAAGTCTATGGTTTTTCCAGTGGTCATGTATGGATGTGAGAGTTGGACTGTGAAGAAAGCTGAGTGCCAAAGAATTGATGCTTTTGAACTGTGGTGTTGGAGAAGACTCTTGAGAGTCCCTTGGACTGCAAGGAGATCCAACCACTCCATTCTAAAGGAGATCAGTCCTGGGTGTTCTTTGGAAGGAATGATGCTAAAGCTGAAACTCCAGTACTTTGGCCACCTCATGCAAAGAGTTGACTCATGGAACAGACTCTGATGCTGGGAAGGATTGGGGGCAGGAGTAGAAGGGGACGACAGAGGATGAGATGGCTGGATGGCATCACCGACTCGATGGACGTGAATCTGAGTGAACTCCGGGAATTGGTGATGGACAGGGAGACCTGGCATGATTCATGGGGTTGCAAAGAGTCAGACACGACTGAGTGACTGAACTGAACTGAACTGAAGTGGGAAAGCAGAAGCAAAGTGTTTGTTTATCTCTCTCTGTACACAGGAGATTAAGTTTGGTTGGCAGAAAGTTTATATTAATCCTAGAATTTCCTGAAAGAATAATCATAAGAAACAGCAACATACTTACATACTTAATAAGATGAAACAAGCACTAATATGAAATGGATCTTGGTAGAAAAAAATGATTATAACCTTTTAAAGTTTTTTCATATCACTCTAAAAGAATGCAAAGTATAATAAAAGATAAGAGAGGAAAGAATCAGCAAACAATGTAAAACTACAAGGTCTAAAGGAAAGGAGAATTTCACCAGGAATAAAACCATAATTTTACTTAAAGACAAACTCTACACTAGAGAAATGAGATAACACATTTAGAGCTTTTAGCTAAAGATCAAACTTCACAGAAAGCTATAAAATTGGGCAAAATATAACAAATTGAAATACAAGGCAGAATCTAGGATAACAAATACAAAGGTAAAAACGTATTTTGTTAAGTGGAGACATTAGAGTGAATACACAAAAATCTATTTTAGATGAAAAAAAGAGATGATAGAACACAGCTTTTTAAAAGGGAAAAATAGAAAGGAGAAGGAAATGGAGTAGGAGAAAAGAAATGAATAGAATATAATCAAAGTAACATAACAGTACATAATGATTATTAATTTGACAGGAGACATTTACTAGGTCTGAGTTCTTAATTCTTACAGATACATGGCATTAGTCTTTCACTTTTATTATGAGGGGATTTCTGAGTTACTGCTGATGGTACCAAAGAAGTTCATAAATGTACTTTATTATTATGTTAGAAGTTAAAGCTACAATGAACAGTTATGGACCACTACTTAGAATAAATGTAATGCATATCTAATGTCTGTGGGAATCACATTTAGTAAATGCTTATTATGTGCAAGAAAAATGTTCAAAGCACATTGAGTGCTGGATATGTGCCAGAAAGTACTCATCTAGTACTCAGGACAGCCCTATAGGTTAGTACTATAATCAGTCACATGTTATAGAGAAAACTTGGGCTGAAAAAGATTTCGGAATTTTCCCAAACTTACACAGCCAAGAAGGAATTGAACCAAAATGGGCCCCAGAATGCACACACTAAACCACCATCATCAACTGTTGTTAATATAAGGCTGCTGCTGCTGCTGCTAAGTCGCTTCAGTCGTGTCCGACTCTGTGCGACCCCATAGACGGCAGCCCACCAGGCTCTCCAATCCCTGGGATTCTCCAGGCAAGAACACTGGAGTGGGTTGCCGTTTCCTTCTCCAATGCATGAAAGTGAAAAGTGAAAGTGAAGTCTCTCAGTCGTGTCCGACTCTTCGCGACTCCAGGGACTTCAGCCTACCAGGCTCCTCCATCCATGGTATTTTCCAGGCAAAATTCTGGAATGGGGTGCCATTGCCTTCTCCATAATATAAGGCATATTGATGTAAATACTTTTAACTGAAACTATTTTTACATGTGCACCGTTTCAACTCTGAGGAACAAAATGAGGCACTTGGTGAAGAGAACTGAGAAAGTAGGAGTTTTAAAGACAGGCTTACTCCTGTGGAATCTAATTTAAAATTATACAAATGAATCTATTTACATAACAGAAACAAGTGCACAGACTTTGAAAACAAACATATGGTTACCAAAGGGGAAACTTGGGTGGGGGGAGGAATAAATTAGGAGCTTGGGATTAACATATATGTACTACTATATATAAAATAGATAACCAACAAGAACCTACTGAATAGCACAGGAAACTCTGCTCAATGTTATGTAACAATCTACATTGGAAAAGAAACTGAAAAAGAATGAACATATGTATATTTATAACTAAATCACTATACTGTAGACCTGGAACTAACACAACCCTGTAAATTAACTATATTCCCATAAAATTTTAAAAAGAGAGACAGGCTTACTAGACTAGGCCAAGATCTGTAGTGAGCAGACCCATGAGTCATGAAGTACAAAACCTTTACAGAAAATGTCTCAATTCCAAGTAAGCAGGAAAGCTACATTTGTATTCAGGTCTCTCTTTTAAAAGCAAGTCTTAAAAATTACAAATCATATGGGCTGACACTGGGTAGTATTTTCTCTGTCTTTTGAAAACAAGGGAGACTGCAAAGCATCAAGAATAAAAAGGTCATCTTGATGCCTGAAGAGGAAACAAAAGAGTGGAAAAATAATGGCATTTCTTGGAAGTCAATCATTGAAAAGAGGACAGAACATATAAGGGCTAATACCACAACTGAAAAGGATAATTCAAGTGGAAAAGGCAGCATTATTACATCCAATATGATTGTCAACACTTATTTAATTTTCAGGAAAAAGGATAAAATCCATGGGTTTAAAGTAATGAAAATATACAAAATTCAAAATACAATAAAAATGCCATAAGTAGAGAGAAAATCTTGATAGTTTTGTTTTTTAACCTCAATTCCCAACCTCTGTTTAACCAGCAGAATTATTTTTCAAGAAGTATACAAGACAGACATTAGAAATAAACAAGAGAATATATCCTTTTAGTAGCTGCATTCTTTCAATATATCTAAGGATATCATAAAGAAATAAATCCAAGAAAATCATATGAATCATGACAGAATGGAGTCAGACATACCTATGGATTTATGAGTTTGAAATGTATCACCTCAATTCCCTGTGAACTGAGTCCTAGATAAAGAAATGTCCTGTTTTAAAATCGAGGGAAAAATGAGTCATTTACTGGCTTTAAAGCCACTAAAATTTTTTTTAAAGAAAATAATGATGAGTGTAGTCAAGACATTCACTACATTTTCAAGCGATTAGGAGAAGCACTACTATTTGCTCTCCAAATGGCCATTCACTGGACCATAGGCATGTGTGCATGCTCAGTTCCTAAGTTGTGTCCAACTCCTTGCAACCCCATGGACCCATGGACCCATGGCCAACCCCACGGTCCACCAGGTTCCTCTGTCCATGGGATTTCTCAGGCAAGAATCCTGGGAGTTGCCATCTCCTTCTCCAGAGGATCTTCTTGACAGTAAAAACAAGTATCTGATAGTTTGTTCTAATTCTAGATATTCCTTTGAATACATTTTTCAAAGAAAGAAATAAAACATTACATTAAAATACTTAATATGTTAATAGTTTAGCATAATTGTTTACTACACATATATAAATGTAATAGGTAGATTTTTCAAAAATATGATTATATATTTTATATTAATGGCTGGATGGTCCTTAGTTAACTTTAACACATTTTAGTTACACAGGAGCAGTGCAATAATTAGAAAAGTTTTAGAAGCTTTCAGTTGTGTTTCAATGCTCATTTTCAAAATTCAGCAAGATTTGGAAGGGTGAAATTGATCTCAAAATAAAAATAATGCAATTTAGTATGTTTGGAATTTTTCAATTAAAAATTTAGTATTTCACCATCATTGATTTCTTCATATATGTAAGGTATGCTCAGAAAAGACAGTAGAATTAAAACTAATGCATTTATTTTTCCTTATATATATATATATTTTTTTAACTTGTGAATTATTAGTAGACCATATTTTTTCACATGCAAGCCCTTATTCAGTTACATAATGTAATTCAATATGAGATTTTCTATTTATTGTTCACAGGCTACTAAACCCCAATACATAACCACTATTAAGCTCAGACTCATTTCTGTAAAAATGAAAGGTTCAATATGCACCAGCACACCACAGAGGCTCAGCTTATTAGAGCTGGCAAAGCAGCATGGTGGCTGCGATGGTGCAGGAGCACAGCAGCTGCAAAAGCACAGGAACACAGCTGAGAGGAACTACCCCACGTCCAAGGTCAGGGGCGGTGGCCAAGAGGAGCTACCCAATTTCAAGGTTAGGGGCAGTGGCTGAGAGGAGCTACCACATGTCCAAGGTAAGGAGTAGCAGCCGCACTTTTCTGGTGCAGATATGAAGAGATACCCAATGTCCAAGGTAAGAGAAACCCAAGTAAGATGGTAGGAGCCAAGAGAGGGCATCAGAGGGCAGACAAGCTGAAACCACAATCACAGACAACTAGTCAATCTGATCACACGGAAGACATCCTTGTCTAACTCAATGAAACTAAGTGATGCCATGTGGGGCCAACCAAGATGGACTTGTCATGGTGGAGAGGTCTGAAAGAATGTGGTCCACTGGAGAAGGGAATAGCAAACCACTTCAGTATTCTTGCCTTAAGAACCCCATGACCAGTATGAAAAGGCAAAAAGATAGGACACTGAAACATGAACTCCCCAGGTCAGTAGGTTCCCAAAATGCTACTGGAGATCAGTGGAGAAATAACTCCAGAAAGAATGAAGGGATGGAGCCAAAGCAAAAACAATATCCAGTTGTGGACGGGACTGGTAACAGAAGCAATGTTTGATGCCATAAAGACCAATATTGCATAGGAACCTGGAATGTTAGGTCCATGAATCAAGGCAAATTGGAAGTGGTCAAACAGGCGATGGCAAGAATGAACATCAACATTCTAGGAATCATCAAACTAAGATGGATTGGAATGGGTGAATTTAACTCAGATGACCATTATATCTGCTACTGTGGTCAGGAATCCCTTAGAATAAATGGGGTAGCCATCATAGTCAACAAGAGAGTCTGAAATGCAGTACTTGAATGCAATCTCCAAAATGACAAAATGATCTCTGTACGTTTCCAAGGCAAACCATTCAATATCACGGTAATCCAAGTCTATGCCGCAACCAGTAATGCTGAAGAAGCTGAAGTTGAACAGTTCTATGAAGACCAACAAGACCTTCTAGAACTAAAAGCCCAAAAGATGTCCTTTTCATTATAGGGG
The DNA here is from genome assembly GCF_019923935.1 of Bubalus bubalis. NCBI lineage: Eukaryota > Metazoa > Chordata > Mammalia > Artiodactyla > Bovidae > Bubalus > Bubalus bubalis. The sequence continues at coordinate 77,037,091 of NC_059181.1, read as the reverse complement.
ACTGGAAGGCAAAAGTAGGAAGTCAAGAAACACCTGGAGTAACAGGCAAATTTGGCCTTCTAGTACAGAATGAAGCAGGGCAAAGGCTAATAGAGTTCTGCCAAGAGAACACACTGGTCATAGCAAACACCCTCTTCCAACAACACAAGAGAAGACTCTACACATGGACATCACCAGATGGTCAACACCGAAATCAGATTGGTTATGTCCTTTGCAGCCAAAGATTGAGAAACTCTATAAAGTCAGAAAAAAACAAGACCAGGTGCTGACTGTGGCTCAGATCATGAACTCCTTATTGCCACATTCGGACTTAAATTGAAGAAAGTGGGGAAAACCACTAGACCATTCAGCTATGACCTAAATCAAATCCCTTATGACTATACAGTAGAAGTGAGAAATGGATGTATGGGACAAAATCTGATAGACAGAGCACCTGATGAGCTATGGACAGAGGTTCATGACATTGTACAGAAGATAGGGAACAAGACCATTCCCAAGAAAAAAGAAATGCAAAAAAGCAAAATGGCTGTCTGAGGAGGCCTTACAAATCACTGTGAAAACAATAGAGGTGAAAGGCAAAGGAGAAAAGGAAAGATATACCCCTTTGAATGCAGAGTTACAAAGAATAGCAAGGAGAGATAAGAAAGCCTTCCTCAGTGATCAATGCAAAGAAATAGAGGAAAACAACAGAATGGGAAAGACTAGAGATCTCTTCAAGAAAATTAGAGATACCAAGGGAAAATGTCATGCAAAGATGGGCTCAATAAAGGACAGAAATAGAATGGACCTAACAGAAGTAGAATATATTAAGAAGAGGTGGCAAGAATACACAGAAGAACTGTACAAAAAAGATTTTCATGACCCAGATAATCACGAAGGTGTCATCACTCACACTCACCTAGAACTGGATATCCTGGAATTTGAAGTCATGTGGGATTTAGGAATCATCACTGTGAACAATTAGTGAAAGTGATGGAATTCCACTTGAGCTATTTCAAATCATCAAAGATGATGCTGTAAAAGTGCTGCACTCAATATGTCAGCAAATTTGGAAAACTCAGTAGAGGACAAAGGACTGGAAATGATCAGTTTTCATTCCAATGCCAAAGAATGCTGAAACTACCACAAAATTGCACTCATCTCACATGCTAGTACAGTAATGCTTAAAATTCTCCAAGCCAGGCTTCAGCAATACGTGAACTGTGAATTTCCAGATGTTCAAGCTGGCTTTAGAAAAGGCAGAGGAACCAGAGATCAAATTGCCAACATCCGCTGGATCATCGAAAAAGCAAGACAATTCCAGAGAAATATCTATTTCTGCTTTATTGACTATGCCAAAGCCTTTGACTGTGTCACAGTAAACTGTGGAACATTCTGAAAGACATGAGAATGCCAGACCACCTGACCTGCTTCTTGAGAAATCTGTATGCAGGTCAGGAAGCAACAGTTAGAACTGGACATGGAACAACAGACTGGTTCCAAATAGGAAAAGGAGTACGCCAAGTCTATATGTTGTCGCCCTGCTTATTTAACTTATATGCAGTGTACATCATGAGAAACGTTGGGCTGGAGGAAGCACAAGCTGGAATCAAGATTGCCTGGAGAAATATCAATAACCTCAGGTATGCAGATGACACCACCCTTATGGAAGAAATTGAAGAAGAATTAAAAAGCCTCTTGATGAAAGTAAAAGAGGAGAGTGAAAAAGTTGGCTTAAAGTTCAACATTCAGAAAACTAAGATCATGGCATCTGGTCCCATCACTTCATGGCAAATGGATGGGGAAACAGTAGAAACTGTGGCTGACTTTATTTTTCTTGGCTTCAAAATCATGGCAGATGGTGATTGCAGCCATGAAATTAAAACACGCTTACTCCTTGGAAGGAAAGTTATGACCAACCTAGAGAGCATATTAAAATGCAGAGACATTACCTTGTCAACAAAGGTCCATCTATTTAAGGCTATGGTTTTTCCAGTGGTCATGTATGGATGTGAGACTTGGACTATTAAGAAAGCTGAGCACTGTAGAATTGATGTTTTTGAACTGTGTTGTTGGAGAAGACTCTTGAGGGTCCCCTGGACTGCAAGGAGATCCAACAAGTTCATCCTAAAGGAGATCAGTCCTGGGTGTTCATTGGTAGGACTGATGTTGAAGCTGAAACTCCAATACTTCGGTCACCTATGTGAAGAGCTGACTCATTTGAAAAGAACCTGATGCTGGGAAAGATTGAGGGCAAGAGAAAGAGGGGATGATAGAGGATGAGATGGTTGGATGGCATCACTGACACAATGAACATGGGTTTGGGTGGACTCCGGGAGTTGGTGATGGACAGGGAGGCCTGGTGTGCTGCAGTTCATGGGGTCATAAAGAGTTGGACATGACTGAGTGACTAAGCTGAACTGAAAGCAGCAAAGGTAGCATAGGTTTATAGCCAAAGAATGTCTGGTACTTTTGGCCTATTTACAGACATCCATTTCTAAGGCTGATAATCTGATGTGATGAATACATTTGGACGAAAACAATATATCACCAATGCCTGACACTGTAAGTAATGTCCATATGTTAAATTTTAAAACTAACTCTGTGAAGTTTTATAAAATAATAGTAGCTTCAAATTTATTAACATAAATTTATAGGCATCTATACCTGTGGCAGATTCATGTTGATATATGGCAAAAAACATCACAATATTGTAAAGTAATTATTCTCCAATTAAAGTAAATTAATTACTTTTTTAAGTTTGAATTTGTCTAAAATTTTTGCATTAAGTTGTGAATAGTAATATATATTTTTTCCCGATTTTAGAACAGAAAGCAGCACAGATAGGCTCTCCAAATAAAGAGTGGAATGAGGCTCTTGTTAGATCTGTGGGAGGGCAATTTATCCTTGTGTATTCACACAAATTTCCTTAGTACTCCCAACCTTACACTGAACATTACAAAGTAGCTTTCAAAAATGGGTTTCAAATTAAGGAGCCACAAGAACATGTGTTTTTTAAAAGGCTGCTGCTGCTGCTGCTAAGTCGCTTCTGTCGTGTCCAACTCTGTGCGACCACATAGACGGCAGCCCACCAGGCTCCCCCGTCCCTGGGATTCTCCAGACAAGAACACTGGAGTGGGTTGCCATTTCCTTCTCCAATGCATGAAAGTGAAAAGTGAAAGTGAAGTCGCTCAGTCGTGTCCGACCCTCAGCGACCCCATGGACTGCAGCCTACCAGGCTCCGCCACCCATGGGATATTCCAGGCAGGAGTACTGGAGTAGGGTGCCATCTCCTTCTCTTTTAAAAGGCTAGAATTTGTTATTTCCCAAGCTTTATTAACAACTCAATTCATATCTGTTTACTTCATGCAGCCTAGATAGTTCAGACACAATTTATAAAGTAAGCCTGAAAAAATTAAATTATTGTAGAAAGTGAGATAAGAAGGAACATACCTGGGGTGTAACTTGCATAAGACTGTAAGAGATGGATGATGATGTAAGATTGCTGCCCAAGAGTAATCTAAGAAAAGGACATAGAGATCAGGAACCTTTGATGCCAAGGGAGCAGGTAGCTCCATATATTTGTCCTTATTCCCTCTTCTTTTTCACTGACCAAAGGGATCTAATTTGCAATCATTCAGTTAAATTCAGCATCCAGTATGCAGGTGACAAAGATGAAAGAGACACCTACTCCTTAAGGAGGTCAGAAAAGTTCAAAGATAAATCCACTAGCTCTTGTACATATGTTTTCAACTTAATAAAACACACTTAAGTGGTCTATTTTACTATTTTATATTCTAAAGGTTACTTTTATTTGTTTCACCATTACACCTATGTAAAGATGTCTATAGATCATATGTATCTGAATGTTAAATTTATAAAATGTACTCATTATGCAATTATTGCTGCTGCTGCTGCTGCTAAGTTGCCTCAGTCGTGTCCGACTCTGTGCAACCCCACAGACGGCAGCCCACCAGGCTCCCCCGTCCCTGGGATACTCCAGGCAAGAACACTGGAGTGGGTTGCCATTTCCTTCTCCAATGTATGAAAATGAAAAGTGAAAGTGAAGTCACTAAGTCGTGTCTGACTGTTAGCGACCCCATGGACTGCAGCCTACCATGCTCCTCCACCCATGGGATTTTCTAGGCAAAAATACTGGAGTGGGTTGCCATTGCCTTCTCCAGCAATTATTGCTACAAGTCAATGAATGTGCTGATAAAATGAAGTTATTTAAATTTCTGCTATTGATATTTTGTAAGTGATATGAAACATGGTTTCTTATTCTGTCTCATTTTTATGAAGTAAAAAAATTTAATGTTTTGAAACACTGTTTTCTCACTAATATGTTTTCTTTTGATATTGTTTGTTTTCCAATTTTGAAGCATATTTTCAGTTTGGCAACATAAACAATAAATATTTCACATTCTGTTATCTAATTGTAAAGAAAAATAAACAATAGTTTGTCTTTGAATAGAGAATGTGTGTACTTTCCTTCAAATGAAAATAGGTCACTTATTATCATAAAATATCATAGCCTGAAAGGATTCATGGCCACAGGGATCAGTAGGAATATAACATCTAAAAATGTATTAATCATCTGAAATGTGAAAACCTGTGCCTTTGTGTTTTCTCCTTAAAATATGGGTTATATTTTTATCATGTACCACCTTCATTATCTATTAAAAAAATATTAACAACTTGCCTCCTCATTCCAGTGCCCAGTTACATATTCCAAATATTTTATCACATTTCTTGTGAGCAATGCCATCTGCCAGAGGAGGAATTTCATGGCTGTTTACCATAATTCCCTCTAAGAATTCATCTGCCACTATCTAATGCTGCCTGAATAAAGGGGATTAAGACTCTGATGCAACAGAGACTATTGATAATTTGGTATAATTGGGAAGAAATGAAGATAAATGAGGTTGAGGAGGCAGAGGCAATTAGTTGCGCTCCCTGTACAGCTGTGTCCTCAGCCTTGCTCCCCTGGCCTTTTCTTCAATGAGGTTGTGCAAATTAACCATAATGACAAATATACACTTCACAAAGCTCTTGTACTTTCTAAAACTTGAGAATTCACTTTTCACTTCTAAAAACTGAGTTGGTTGTTTGGTAAATTTGTTTTAACACAGTCTCCTAAAGTCCTTATAACACAGGACTATTGCACCTGCTCTATTTCAGGAATCATGCCCCAGCCCTACACACACACACATACTATATTTTGCTTTTAGTTGATGTCAGGCTACTATTCTCAACCTGAGTACATTGAAGATCCAAACCCTTAAGTACCTTAGTTTTAATCCAGAGTTTAGGACATATTGTCAATGTTTTCATTTTTAGATGATTAGAAGCCAAGAGAACTTTTTAGTCAATGAAAAGAAGCTTCTCATTATTTTTAGGAAATAGCCTATAAATAAATTCTTTTTGACAGTTTTAAACGAAATGGTAGGGATAGCTTTACAAAGAAGCTCTAAGGGATCTTTAGAGATTGGCAAAATCAGTATTTCCAAGGATAAAATTTACATATTCATATAAAAATAATTATTGTCATTATTAATATGTTTCCTAAATGAAAAACAAAAACACTTTAGTACAAAGTCATCCATTAAGATGTTTAGGCACTAATAAACTTAATTCTAAGATATCTTTTTCTAACCACAGAAACGGTTATGCAGGGTATTTAGTTAAGGATGCTATCATAAGAACTAAATACTTTGAGGTCCATATTTCTATTGGCAGCTTCTCCTCTATTTTGTTCTTGAAATTTTTCTTATTACTCCTTGTTTTAACTGGGAATCATATCACTGTGTGTCTCTCAGTTGTTACTTGTTACACAAGAATGACAAATCTACACTAATAAATAATAAAGTGTCAGATTATGGATGTCTTTCCCCATTATATAAAAAGAAATGCATGAAAATAAACACTTCTTCAGAGAGCGGTTCTAAGACAGCAGAAGAATAGGATGGGGAGACCACTTTCTCCCCCACGAATTCAACAAAAGATCATTTGAATGCTGAGCAACTTCCTGAAAACAACTTCTGAATGCTGGCAGAGGACACCAGACACCCAGAAAGGCAGCCCATTTTCTTCAAAAGGAGGTAGATCAAAATATTAAAGACAGAAAGAGAAACCAAAGAGTTAGGGACAAAGACCCGTCCTGGGCAGGGAGTGGTGAAGGAGGAAAAGTTTCCAAACAGTAGGAAACCCTCTCACAGGCAGGTCTGTGGGGAGTTTTGGAATTTCAGAGAGCAACATTACTGGAGGGGAAAAAAAAAAAAAAAAAAGAAAATGCACCTAATTGCAACTGCCAGCAGAAAAGTAGCCCAGACTCTCACATCCACACCAGCGGGTGGGAGCTGGACAGGGAGGCTCGGGATGCATTATCAGTGCTATAGGGTAAGGACCCGGCCTAAATGCCATGAGGACAATCTGAGGGACCTAACATGAGAGAGCAACCCAAACAATGGGATCGCCAGAAAGAAAAAAGAGAGAGAGAGAACCTCCCTGTGAAAGGATCTAACGCTCAGGCTGGCCTGCTCACAGAACAAAGGATAGAGTGAATACCAAAGGAGAGCTAGCCAGCTGTGCCCCTACCCCTCGCTGGAGGCAGAGAGGCAGGCATGGGACAGCCAGAGCCAGAAGGTAAGGGGCAGTCTCTATCCAAGAGACTGGCATCCTCCACTAAACTGTGAGCAGGCTCCCAGTTGCTAACCAATTCTTCCTGGGGCCCTGCACGGTTGACATCTGTCAGGAGGGTCACAGCCTGAGATCAGCTCCCCAGAGGAGACACATGGCACATCTGAAATGGTGTTCTCGCCACACACCTAGGAAACCAAGTGGCCAGGACCAGGGAAGTGATTAAGATGCACGGCCCACCTGGGACAATGTGCTTGCCAAGCACCTGGTTGCCTGAGCTGCTCGGACCTGGGAAGGGCACAAAACACACGAGCAACCAAGTCTGTGCCCTTGTGGCATACCAGAGAACCTGAACTTGAGCAGCTTAGACCTGGGAAGTGCACAAAATACTAGGCCAGCTTTGGACAGTGCCCCTGAAGAACACCCTGGAGCCTGAGGAGTGTGGACCCAGAAAGCACACTCTATGAGCTGGGGAAAACTCAGTGTGGTCTGTACCCTGTGAGCACTCCCCACACATGCTAGTGATATTTGTTTGCATCACCCCTTTGTGTAAGGGAGGAAATTAGACACTGAAGAGACTTGCAAACAGAGGGAGCCAAAATAAACAAAGAAGAGGGAACCACTCTGGAACTGACAGGTGCAACAGACTGTAACCTGTAGTTAACATTCACTAAGAACTGGAGGGGGCCTATAGACCTTGAAAACAAGTATAAGCTGGAACAAGGAACTATTTGAAACTGAAATGAATCCACACTGCACACAACAACTGTAGAGAAATTCCCAGGTGTATTTTTACTATTATCATTTTTAAATTTTTAATGTGTTATTACTCCTTTAATTTTCATTTATAACCTAATACCTTGCAAAAAAAGATTATATTTATAAAGCAAATTTCATATATATATTTATAATTTTTGTGACTATTTTTGCTTTTTATTTTTAATATTGTATTTTTGAGAGTCTAACCACTATTCTATATTTTTAATCTTTGCTTTGTGGTTTTGTTATCAGTTTTGTACCTTTAAGAATCTAATCTTCAGTTTCAACTTTCACCTAGGGATTTGATTACTGGCCTGATTGCTATCTCCCTGTTTTGACTCTCCCTTTTCTCCCCCAGGTCACCTCTATCTCCTCCCTCCGTCTTCTCTTCTTAACTCTGTAAATCTCTGTGGGTGTTCTGGGCTGAGGAAAACACTTAAGGAACTGATTACTGGCTAGATCTGTCTATCTTTTTTACTACCTCTCTTCTCCTGGTCACCTCTATCTCCCTCATCCCTCTTCTCGTCTATGTGTAACTGTGTGAACCTCTCTGGGTGTCCCTTTTGTGAAGAATCGTTTCACCATTAGCCTAGATGTTTTATCATCTCTGCTGTATGGATGGAGAAGCCTTGAGGCTACTGTAAGAAATAGACTTAAAGCTAGCTTCAGGAGGCTTAACTTCAACACTTGAGAACATCAGAAAACTCCTGGTTCCAGGGAACATTTATAGACAAAACTCCCCCATAAGTCTCCATACCTACAGTGAAACCAAACTCCACCCAAGAGCCAAAAAGTTCCAGAGCAAGACATTCCATGCTAATTCTCCAGGAAAGCAGGAACACAGCCCTGACCATAAAAAGACAGGCTTCCCAAGGCTATGCCAAACCCATAGACACCCTAAAACACACTACTGGATACTCCATTGTACTTCAGAAAGAAGAGATCCAGCTCCATCCATCAGAACACAGATGCAAGATCCCCTAACCAGGAAACCTTGACAAGCCACTAGTCCATCCCCACCTACAGGAAGCAACCTCCACAATAAAGAGAAACCACGAACTTCCAGCCAACAGAAAGGGCACCTAAAACAAACTAATCTAAACAAAAGGAAAAGACAGAGAAATATTCAGCAGGTAAAGGAACATGATAAGTACCCACCAAACCAAACAGAAGAGGAGGAGATAGGGAGTCTACCTGAAAAAGAATTCAGAATAATGATAGTAAAGATGATCCAATATCTTGAAAACAAAATGGAGTTACAGATAAATAGACTAGAAAGAAGGATTGAGAAGACGCAAAAAATGCTTAACAAGGAACTAGAAGAAATAGAGATGTGTCAATCAGTAATGAAGAATGTAATAACAAATCAAAAGCACTCTGGAGGCAGCCAACAGTAGAATAACTGAGGCAGAAAATAGGATCAGTGAAGTGGAAGATAGAATGGTAGAAATAAATGAAGCAGAGAGGAAAAAAGGAAAAAAAAATAAAAGAAATGAGGAGAACCTTAGAGACCTCTGGGAAAATGTTAAATGCCCCAACATTCAAATAATATGAGTCCCAGAAAAAGAAGACAAAAATAAAGGGCATGAGAAAATACTTGAGAGATAATAGTTGAAAACTTCCCTAAAATGGGGAAGGAAGTAGCCACCCAGGTCTAAGAAACCCAGAGAGTTGTGAATAGGATAAAGCAAGGTGAAACACCCCAAGACACATATTAATCAAACTAACAAACATCTACCACAAAGGCCAAATATTAAAAGCAGCAAAGGAAAAGAAACAAATAACACACAAATGCATCCCCATAAGGATAACAGCTGATCTTTCACTAGAAACTCTTCAGGTCAGAAAGGAATGGCAGGACATACTTAAAGTGATGAAAGAAAAAAAAAAAAAAAAAAAAAAACTAGAACCCAGATTACTATACCCAGCAAGGATCTCACTCAAATATGAAGGAGAAAAAAAAAAAATTCCAGACAGGCAAAAGCTGAGAGAACTCAACACCACCAAACCAGCTCTGCAACAAATGCTAAAGGATCTTCTCTAGACAGAAAACAAAGAAAAGGTTTATAAATCCGAAACCAAAACAACAAAGTAAATGACAATGGGATCATACTTATCAATGATTACCTTAAATATAAATGGGTTGAATGCCCCAAAGAAAAGAGAAAGACTGGCTGAATGGACACAAAAACAAGACCTCTATTATATGCTGTCTACAAGAGACCCATCTCAAACCATGGGACGCATACAGACTGAAAGTGAAGGACTGGAAAAAGATATTTCATGCAAAAGGAGACCAAAAGAAATCAGGAGTAGCCATACTCATATCAGATAAAGACTTTGAAATAAACACCATAAAAAGAGACAAAGAAGGACACTACATAATTAACAAAGGATCAATCCAAGAAGATATAACAATTATAAATATGAATGCACCCAACAAAGGACCACCACAATATGTAAGGCAAATGCTAACAAGTATGAAAGGGGAAATTAATAGTACCATAATAATAGTGGGAGACTTTAATACCCACTCACACATATGGATACATCAACCAAACAGAAATTAGCAAGGAAACACAAACTTATATGCTACAATGGACCAGTTAGGTCTAATTGATATCATAGGATATTTCACCACTAAACAATGTATTTCACCTTTATCTAAAGTGCACACAGAACTTTCTCCAGGATCGATCATATCCTGGGCCTTAAATCTAGCCTTGGTAAATTCAAAAAAAAAAAAAAAAAAAAGAAAGCATTTCAAGCTTATTTTCTTTCTGATCACAATGCAGTCAAATTTGATGTCAACTACAGGAAAAAAAAATATTAAAAATATGAACATATGGAGGTAACCAACAAATCACAGAAGAAATAAAAAAGGAAATCAAAATATGCACAGAAACAGATGAAAATGAAAGCATGACAACCCAAAACCTATGGGATTCAGTAAAACTAGTGCTAAGAGGAAGGTGCATAGCCGTACAAGCTTACCTAAACAAATAAGATAAAAAATCAAATAAAGAACCTAACTTTACACCTAAAGAAAGTAGAAAAAGAAGAAATGAAGGACCCCAGAGTTAGTAGAAGAAAAACAATCATAAAAATTAGGGTAGAGATAAATGAAAAAGAAACAAGGAGACTATAGCAAAAATCAACAAAACTAAAGGTGATTCTTTGAGAAGATAAATAAAATAGACACAATAGACAAACCATTAGCCAGACTCATCAAGAAACAAAGGGAGAAGAATCAAATCAACAAAATTGGAAATGAAAATGGAGAAATCACAACAGACAATACAGAATTACAAAAGATCATAAGAGACTACTATCAGCAACCATATGCCAATAAAATAGACAACTTGGAAGAAATGGACAAATTATTATAAAAGTATAACCTCCCAAAACTGAACCAGGACGAAATAGAAAATCTTAACAGACCCATTCACAAGCACAGAAATCAAAACTGTAATAAAAAATCTTCCAGCAAACAAGAGCCCAGAACCAGATGGCATCACAAATGAATTCTACCAAAAGTTTAGAGAAGCACTAACATGTATCCTACTCAAACTCTTCTGAAAATTGCAGACAAAGGTAAACTGCCAAACTCATTCTATGAGGCCACCATTTCCCTAATACCAAAACTGGATAAAGATGCCACGGGAAAAAAAAAAAAAAAAAAAAAAAAAAAAAATACAGGCCAATATCACTGATGAACACAGATGCAAAAACCCTCAACAAAATTCTAGCAAACAGAATCTAACAACATATTTAAAAGATCATACATCATGACCAAGTAGGCTTTATCCCAGGGATGCAAGGATTCTTCAATATTCACAAATCAATCAATGTGATATACCACATTAACAAATTCAAAGATAAAAACCATATGATCGTCTCAATAAATGCAGAGAAAGTCTTTGACAAAATTCAACTCCCATTTATAATAAAAACTCTACAGAATGCAGGCTTAGAAGGAACATACCTCAACATAATAAAAACCATATGTGACAAACCAACAGCAAACATTATCCTCAATGGTGAAAAATTGAAATCATTTCCCCTATAGTTAGGAACAAGACAAGAGTTCCAAATCTCACCACTACTATTCAACATAGTTTTGAAAGCTTTAGCCACAGCAATCAGGGAGGAAAAAGAAATAAAAGGAAACCAGATTGGAAAAGAAGAAGTAAAACATGTATTGTTTGCAGATTACATAGTCCTCTACATAGAAAACCCTAAAGACACCATCAGAAAATTACTAGAGTTAATCAATGAATAAAGTAAAGTTACAGGATACATAATACACAGAAACCCTTTGCATTCCTATGCACTAACAATAAGAAAACAGAAAGAAAAATTAAGGAAACATTCGAATTCACCATTGCAAAAAAAGAATAAAATACTCAGGAATAAATCTACCTAAGGCAACAAAAGACCTTTATATAAAACACTGATGAAAGACATAAAAGATGACAGAAATAGATGTAGAAATATACCATGATCATGGATCAGAAGAATCAATATATTAAAAATGAGTTTACTATCCAAAGCAATCTATAGATTCAATGCAATCTTTATCAAGCTACCACCAGTATTTTTCATAGAGCTGGGACATATAATTTTACAATTTGTATGGAAATACAAAAAACCTCGAATAGCTAAAGCAATCTTGAAAAAAAAATAATGGAACTAGAGGGATCAACCTGCCTGACTTCAGACTATACTACAAAGTTACAGTCATCCAGACAGTATGGTACTGGCACAAAGACAAAAATATAGATCAATGAAACAAAATAGAAAGCCCAGAGATAAATACACACCTATGGACAGCTTATTTTTGACAAAGGAGGCAAAAATATACAATGGAGAAAATAGAATCTCTTAACAAGTGATGCTGGGAAAACTGGTCAACCACCTGTAAAAGAATGAAATTAGAACACTTTCTAACACCATACACAAAAATAAACTCAAAATGGATTAAAGATATAAATGTAAGACCAGAAACTATAAAACTCCTAGAGGAAAACATAGGCAGAACACTCACTGACATAAATCACAGCAAGATCCTCTATGACCCACCTCTCAGGGCAATGAAAATAAAAGCAAAACTTTACAAATGGGACCTAATTAAACTTAAAAGCTTTTGCACAACGAAGGAAATGATAAGCAAAGTGAGGAGACAGCCTTCAGAATGGGAGAAAATAATAGCAAACAAAGCAAATTATAAATAATTAATCTCCAAAATATACAAGCAACTCCTGCAGCTCAATACCTGAAAAATAAATGACCCAATAACAAAAATGGGCCAAAGAACTAAACAGACATTTCTCCAAAGAAGACACACAGATGGCTAAGAAACATGAAAAGATGCGCGACATTACTCATTATCAGAGAAATTCAAATCAAAACCACAATGAGGTACCATCTCAGGCTGGTCAGAATGGCTGCTATCAAAAGTCTACAAACAATAAATGCTGGAGAGGTTGTGGAGAAAAGGGAACCCTCTTACACTGTTGGTGGAAATGCAAACTAGTACAGCCAGTATGGAGAACAGTGTGGAGATTTCTTAAAAAAACTGGAAATATTACTGCTCTATGACCCAGCAGTCCCACAGCAAAGCATACACACTGAGACAACCAGACCTGAAAGAGACACGTGCACCCCAATATTCATCAAAACACTGTTTACAATAGCTAGGGCATGGAAGCAGCCTAGATGCCCATCAGCAGATGAGTGGATAAGAAAGCTGTGGTACATATACACAATAGAATATTACTCAGCTATTAGAAATAATGCATTTGAATCAGTTCAGATGAGGTGGATGAAACTGGAGCCTGTCATACAGAGTGAAGTAATTCAGATAGAAAAACATCAATACAGTATATTAATGAACATATATGAAATTTTGAAAGATGGTAACGATGACTGTATATGAAAGTGTAAGCAACATTGCTCAATCCTGTCTGACTTTTTGTAACCCCATGGACAGTAGCCTACCAGGCTCCTCCGTCCATGGGATTTTCCAGGCAAGAATACTGGAGTGAGTTGCCATTTCCTTCTCCAGGAGATCTTCCCAACCCAGGGATGGAACCCAGGTCTCCCACATTGTAGACAGACGCTTTACCATCTGAGCCACCAGGGAAGTCTTTATATGCAAGACAGCAAAAGAGACACAGATATAAAGAACAGACTTTTGAACTCTGTAGGAGAAGGCGAGGGTGGGATGATTTGAGAGAATAGCATTGAAAATTGTATATTACCATATGTGAAATAGATCACCAGTTCAAGTTCGATGCCTGAAACATGGCACTCAAAGCTGGTGCACTGGGAAAACCCATAGGGATAGAAAGGGGAGGGAGTTGGGTAGTGGTTCGACATGGGGGACACATGTACACCCATGATGTCTCATTCATGTCAATGTATGGTAAAAACCAGGACAATATTTAAAAGAAATTAGCCTGCAATTAAAATAATAAATTCAATTTAAAAAGAAGAAAATAAACACATCTTCAATTTTTATTTACATGAGAAACTAACCTAAATTTATTTATTAAAAAAATCATGATGATTACAAATGCATATCAACTCAGACAAACATGCCCAGTAGGATGTCTCTTTATAATTATAACCTTATTTCTTGCATAGCTACCAATTAGCCTTTTATTCATTTTTATCTGATATTTCCTGATGGTTCAGATGGTAAAGAATCTGCCTGCCATGCAGGAGACCTGGGTTCCATCTCTGGGTTGGGAATATTCCCTGGGGAACAGAATGGCGACCTACTCCAGTACTCATGCCTAGAGAATACCATGAACAGAAGAGCCTGGCATGGCAGGCTACAGTCCATAAGGCTGCAAAGAGTCGGACACAAGTGAGCAACTATCACTTTCATTTGATATTTCCAACGCAGTAGCCACATGTTGCTATCTAAGATATTCAAATAAATTAAAAATTCAGTGTCTCAATCACACTAGCCACATTTTAAGTGCTATAGAGTCCCATGTTTCTGTGTATGTAAAAACATTTCCATCATCAAAGAAAGTTCTATTGGTCAATCAGAGTGAAAAGCACTCAGTTGTGTCCAACTCTTTGCAACTCCATGGACTATACAGTTCATGAAATTCTCCAGGCCAGAATACCAGAGTGGGTAGCCCATTCCCTTCTCCAGCAGATCTTCCCAGCCCAGGGATCGAACCTATGTCTCCCACATAGCAGGTGGATTCTTTTCCAACTGAGCCACAAGGGAAACCTATTGGTCAGTGTTGGTCTATATTTCAAACTTACTACCTCCCTATTAATACAAAATGGTGACGTTGAACTTTAGGCAAAACTATGATTTTAACACAAGATATACCAAAAACTGAAAATTCAATTTGCAAAAGTATTCACAATTCCTTTCCTCGGGAGGTGGGCAAACATTATAATCTGATTAAAAAACACCAGCGTCTTTTTAAGATTTCAGAAAACTTTAGCAAGACTATTTAACAAAAATCAGTGCCATTTTACCCACAATGCCCCTTAAATGAATCCAGAAGCCAATATATGGAGTGAAAAAATGAAGAGGGATAAGAAATAAGTCTTACGTTATCAATTCTATAAGGAGATGACTGGGATGTAATAATGTGTTACAATTTCTAGGAACTGTTTTGGAAATTAATACTCAAGTTTGCTGGTCTGAGAATATACACACATACTTGGACTCATCACATTAGTTCACTAGTTCACCACACTGTTTTAATGTGTGCAGTGATATAATTTAAATAAAATCAGCATAGATTAATATTTTCATAAGAAATTATTTTTCATTGACATATTTCTTCTGTAACAATTTACTACACATTTTAAAGTTTGCTACTATCAAATGAAACTGATACTGTGTTTATATATAAATAAGAGACTAATATATAATGCATACAGCTTTAATTTATAAGCAGCTTTTCTGTAAATAAGTCCTTATATAGTTTATATATTTTAACATACAAAGATTTCTAATTTGAGAAATATTAACACCTAGCTTTATTAAGTATTCAATATCAATTATTATGACGGGGTTACCACTGAATGGATAGTAGATTCAGAGAATATTAGTATTTTTTCAACCTCCAGATGATGACAGTACTCTCACTTAAGAGCTAGATATTCTCATTCTATCTTCTGTGAAGTTGAGTTTTCTTTTAAGAAGCAGTGTAGCTCTGTCATTCTATAAAGGGGAAGGTAAAAGGCTGGGAAAAAATATAGGCAAATAAATAAATACAAGTTTTGGATATTTTAGTTCTTGGATTGCTTGGTGGGTTTACTGATAGTTATATTATTATACTTTATAATTACATTTATGTTATATATTTGTTTTCTATATTTTAAATATTTTTAAAATAATAAAGGAAAAATACACACTGGCCACTGACAAACCCATTTGGTTCTAAGAATCAAATTACTTAGTGTTAAGATGTGGTACATTAACTCTTTAGGGCAAGACTCCTTTTAACCAAATATTGATGAGAGAGTAGATATGTCCAGATATCACAGAGTGAGCAAAACTAATTTAAAATACTTGTCATTTTCTTATAAAGTAGAAATCTTATATTTTTATCAATTAAGACAAGCCAAAATTGAGAAGAGTAACAGGTTTTTAATTTGTGGAATGTCATTCCTGAGCCAGAGAAGATAAACACGGAAAATCCAAAACATTTGTATTTACAATGATGCTACTCATCCTTAACATGTACAACATCTTAAAGAGTGAGTCCAGATTTATATTAAACATGATTCTATTGTGCATTTTGGACCATTAAGCTGTAAAAGATCAAAACCAACTGTCTGTATACACCAATAAAAATCAATTCAAGATAGAATAAGTTTGACACTGAGGTCACATTCTTCTTTGCTGGTAGAATATTTGGACATTTACAGCTTGTAAATTTCCAATCACATATTTCCTGAGCCCTGTGGCCAGTAAAGTTAATGAATTGTGACTTCAAAAGTTGTCAAATCTTTTATGGTTATACAGTGGAAGTGACAAATCAGATTAGATCAGTCACTCAGTCGTGTCCGACTCTTTGCGACCTCATGAATCTCAGCACTCCAGGCCTCTCTGTCCATCACCAACTCCCAGAGTTCACTGAGACTCACGTCCATCGAGTCAGTGATGCCATCCAGCTATCTCATCCTCTGTCGTCCCCTTCTCCTCTTGCCCCCAATCCCTCCCAGCATCAGAGTCTTTTCCAATGAGTCAACTCTTCGTATGAGGTGGCCAAAGAACCGGAGTTTCAGCTTTAGCATCATTCCTTCCAAAGAAGTCCCAGGGGTGATCTCCTTCAGAATGGACTAGTTGGATCTACTTGCAGTCCAAGGGACTCTCAAGAGTCTTCTCCAACACCACAGTTCAAAAGCATCAATTCTTCAGTGCTCAGCTTTCTTCACAGTCCAACTCTCACATCCATACATGACCACAGGAAAAACCATAGCCCTGACTAGACGAACCTTTGTTGGCAAAGTAATGTCTCTGCTTTTGAATATGCTATTTAGGTTGGTCATAACTTTCCTTCCAAGGAGTAAGTGTCTTTTAATTTCATGGCTGCAGTCACCATCTGCAGTGATTTTGGAGCCCAGAAAAATAATGTCTGACACTGTTTCCACTGTTTCCCCATCTATTTCCCAGGAAGTGATGGGACTGGATGCCATGATCTTTGTTTTCTGAATGTTGAGCTTTAAGCCGACACTTTCACTCTCCTCTTTCACTCTCATCAAGAGACTCTTTAGTTCTTCACTTTCTTCTTTTCCTATTTGGAACCAGTCTGTTGTTCCATGTCCAGTTCTAACTGTTGCTTCCTGACCTGCATACAAATTTCTCAAGAGGCAGATCAGGTGGTCTGGTATTCCCACCTCTTGAAGAATTTTCCACAGTTTATTGTGATCCACAGAGTCAAAGGCTTTGGCATAGTCAATAAAGCAGAAATAGATGCTTTTCTGGAACTCTCTTGTTTTATCCATGATCCAGCGGATGTTTGCAATTTGATCTCTGGTTCCTCTGCCTTTTCTAAAACAAGCTTGAACATCTGGAAGTTCATGGTTCACATATTGCTGAAGCCTGGCTTGGAGAATTTTGAGCCTTACTTTACTAGCGTGTGAGATGAGTGCAATTGTGTGATAGTTTGAGCATTCTTTGGCATTGCCTTTCTTTGGGATTGGAATGAAAACTGACCTTTTCCAGTTTTGTGGCCATTGCTGAGTTTTACAAATTTGCTGGCATATTGAGTGCAGCACTTTCACAGCATCATCTTTCAGGATTTGGAATAGCTCAACTGGAATTCTATCACCTCCACTTGCTTTGTTCGTAGTGATTCTTTCTAAGGCACACTTGACTTCACATTCCAGGATGTCTGGCTCTAGGTCAGTGATCACACCATCGTAATTATCTGGGTCATGAAGATCTTTTTTGTACAGTTCTTCTGTGTATTCTTGCCATCTCTTCTTGATATCTTCTGCTTCCGTTAGGTCCATACCATTTCTGTCCTTTATCGAGACCATCTTTGCATGAAATGTTTCTTTGTTATCTCTGATTTTCTTGAAGAGATCCCTAGTCTTTCCCATTATGTTGTTTTCCTCTATTTCTTTGCATTTATCGCTGGGGAAGGCTTTCTTATCTCATCTTGCTATTCTTTGGAACTCTGTATTCAGATGTTTATATCTTTCCTTTTCTCCTTTGTTTTTTGCTTCTCTTCTTTTCACAGCTATTTGTAAGGCATCCCCAGACAGCCATTTTGCTTTTTTGCATTTCTTTTCCATGGGGATGGTCTTGATCCCTGTCTCCTGTACAATGTCATGAACCTCATTCCATAGTTCATCAGGCACTCTATCTATCAGATCTAGGCCCTTAAATCTATTTCTCACTTCCACTGTATAATCATAAGGGATTTGATTTAGGTCATACCTGAATGGTCTAGTGGTTTTCCCCACTTTCTTCAATTTAAGTCTGAATTTGGCAATAAGGAGTTCATGGTCTGAGCCACAGTCAGCTCCTGGTCTTGTTTTTGCTGACTGTATAGAGCTTCTCCATCTTTGGCTGCAAAGAATATCATCAATCTGATTTTGGTGTTGACCATCTGGTGATGTCCATGTTTAGAGTCTTCTCTTGTGTTGTTGGAAGAGGGTGTTTGCTATGACCAGTGTGTTCTCTTGGCAGAACTCTATTAGGCTTTGCCCTCCTTCATTCCATATTCCAAGGACAAATTTGCCTGTTACTCCAGGTGTTTCTTGACTTCCTACTTTTGCATTCCAGTCCCCTATAATAAAAAGGACATCTTTTTTGGGTGTTAGTTCTAAAAGGTCTTGTAGGTCTTCATAGAACCATTCAACTTCAGCTTCTTCAGCATTACTGGTTGGGGCATAAACTTGGATTACTGTGATACTGAATGGTTTGCCATGGAAACAAACAGAGATCATTCTGTCATTTTTGAGACTGCATCCAAGTACTGCATTTCGGACTCTTTTGTTGACCATGATGGCTACTCCATTTCTTCTGAGGGATTCCTGCCTGCAGTAGTAGATATAATGGTCATCTGAGTTAAATTCACCCATTCCAGTCCATTTCAGTTCGCTGATTCCTAGAATGTCGACATTCTCTCTTGCCATCTCTTGTTTGACCACTTCCAATTTGCCTTGATTCATGGACCTGACATTCCAGGTTCCTATGCAATATTGTTCTTTACAGCATTGGACCTTCCTTCTATCACCAGTCACATCCACAGCTGGGTATTGTTTTTGCTTTGGCTCCATCCCTTCATTCTTTCTGGAGTTATTTCTCCACTGATCTCCAGTAGCATATTGGGCACTTACTGACCTGGGGAGTTTCTCTTTCAGTATCCTATCATTTTGCCTTTTAATACTGTTTATGGGGTTCTCAAGGCAAGAATACGGAAGAGGTTTGCCATTCCCTTCTCCAGTGGACCCCATTCTGTCAGATCTCTCCACCATGACCCGCCCATCTTGGGTTGCCCCATGGGCATGGCTTAGCTTCAGTGAGTTAGACAAGGCTGTGGTCCTAGTGTGATTAGATTGACTAGTTTCCTGTGAGTATGGTTTCAGTGTGTTTGCCCTCTGATGCCCTCTTGCAACACCTACAGTCTTACTTGGGTTTCTCTTACCTTGGGCGTGGGGTATCTCTTCACGGCTGCTTCAGCAAAGTGCAGCCATTGCTCCTTACATTGGACGATGGGTATCTCCTCACTGCCGCCCTTCCTGACCTTCAACTTGGGATAGCTCCTCTAGGCCCTCCTGCACCTGCACAGACACAGCTCCTTGGACGTGGGGCTGGTCCTCCAGCCACCGCCCCTGGCCTCGGGCGTGGGGTTGCTCCTCCCGGTCGCCGCCCTTGGCCTCTGGTGTGGGGGCATGGGGTAGCTCCTCCCACCCCCCACCCCTGGCCTTGGGCTTGGGGCGTAGGGTATCTCATAGATTCAAGGAATTAAATCTGGAAACAGAGTGCCTAAAGATCTATGGACAGAGGTTCATAACACTGTAAAGAGGCTGCTGCTACTGCTAAGTCACTTCAGTCGTGTCTGACTATGTGCGACCCCATAGACGGCAGCCCACCAGGCTCCCCCATCCCTGGGATTCTCCAAGCAAGAACACTGGAGTGGGTTGCCATTTCCTTCTCCAATGCATGAAAGTTAAAAGTGCAAGTGAAGTCGCTCAGTCATGTCCGACCCTCAGCAACCCCATGGACTACAGCCTACCAGGCTCTTCCATCCATAGGATTTTCCAGGCAAGAGTACTGGAGTGGGGTGCCATTTCCTTCTCCGATAAAGAGGCAGGGACCAAAACAATCCCAAAGAAGAAGCAGTGCAAGAAGGTAAAAAGATTGTCAGAGAAAGCCTTACAGACAGCTGAGAAAAGAAGAGAAGCAGCAGGCGGTCCTAAGATGGCAGAGGAATAGGATGGGGAGACTACTTTCTCCCCAACAAATTCATCAAAAGAACATTTAAACGCTGAGTAAATTCCACAGAACAACTTCTGAATGCTGGCAAAGGACATCAGACACCCAGAAAAGCAGCCCAATGTCTTCTAAAGGAGGTAGGAAAAAAATATAAGAGACAAAAAGAAAGACAAAAGAGGTAGGGATGGAGCTCCATTCCAGGAACAGAGTCTTAAAAAGAGAGAAGTTTCTACACACCAGGAAACACTCACTACCATGTCTGTGGTGAGCCTTGGAACCACAGAGGGCAACATACCTGGAAGGGAAAATAAATAAATAATTAAAACCCACAGATTACATGCCCAACAGTAACTCCCCCAGCAGAGAAGCAGCACAGACGCCTGCACCTGCCACTAGCAATCAGGGGTTGGGCAGGGAGGCATGGGCTGCATTGCTTAGAGTAAGGACCGGGCCTGAATGCCCCAAGGGCAATCTGAGGGAACTAACTTGGACCAGCAAAACCAGACTGTGGGATAGCTACCACATGAAAAGCCCTAACCTAAGACACTGCCAGGCCCGGTCACAGAACAAAGGATTGAACAAAGCTAGCCGGCTGCAGATCATCCCCCTCTGGTGACAGGCAGCCAGAGCCAGAAGGGGGCAATCACAGCCCCAGAGAGACATTATCTACCAAAGTGCAAGCAGGCTTCCTTGCTAACTAAGACTTCTTGGGATTCTGGATGGTCAACATTTGCCTGGGAAGGCACACCAGTTGTACACCCAGAAAACTGAGTGGCAGGGATGGGGGATGAGATAAGTTGCAGCGACCGCGCTTATCAAACATCTCATCACCTGAGCTTCTAGGACCTGGGAAGGGCAGGAAACGCAGGCCCAACCGAGTCTGTGCCTCTGAGGACTAGTGCTTGAAACTGATCAGCTTAGACCTTGGAGGTGCATGTAGCCCAGGGCCGGCCTTGGACAGTTCCTGGCAGAGCAACCTAGAGCCTGAGCAGTGTGGGCAGGGAGGGCACACGTGCTGTGAGCAGGGGCAGGCTCAGTGTGGCTGAGACACTGCAAGCACACTCCAGTGTTATTTCTTTGCAGTGTCCCTCCCTCCCCACAGCACGACTGAAAAGTGAGCCTAAAAAAGTGTCCACTACCACCCCCTTGTGTCAGGGCAGAAATCAGACAGTGAAGAGACCAGCAAACAGAAGAAGCTAAAACAGAGGGAACCGTCTTGGGAGAGACAAGTGCAATAGATTAAAACCCTGTAGTTAGTACTGACTACATAGGAAGGGGCCTGTAGATATTGAGAAATATAAGCTGGACCAAAGAACTAGATGAAAATGAACTGATCCGACACTGCCCACAACACCACCAGAGAAAGTCCTAGATATATTTTTACTACTTTTACTATCATTTTTTAATTTATTTTTAAATTTTTAATTCCTGTATTACTCCTTTAATTTTCATTTTTATAACCTACTACTTTGCAAGAAAAAAAAAAGAGAGAGAGAGAGACCCTATTTTTATTGGGAGTGAGATTACTGGCTTGACTGCTCTCCCCCTCTTTGGAATCTCCTTTGTATCCACCAGGTCAACTCTATATCCTCCCTCCACCTTCTCTTCTCTACCCAACTCTGTGAATCTCTTTGTGTGTTCCAGATGGTGGAGAACACTTAGGGAACTGATTACTGGCTGGATCTGCCTCTCTCCTTTTGATTCCCACCCTTCCTTTATCCTTCTGGCCACCTCTGTCTCCTTCCTCCCTCTTCTCTTCTCTGTGTAACTCCGTGAACATCTCTGAGCGGTCCAGACTGTGGAGCACACGTAAGGACATGATTACTGGCTAGCTTGCTCTCTCCTCTTTTGATTCCACCTCATCTCATGTGGGTCACCTCTAACTCTCTCTTCTCTTCTCCATGTAACTCTGTGAACCTCTCTGCGTGTCCCTCACTGTGGAAACACTTTTCATCTTTAACCTAGATGTTTTCATCTTTAACCTAGATGTTTTATCAGTGGTGCTGTATAGAGGGAGAAGTCTTGAGGCTACTGTAAAAATAAGACTGAAAACCAGAAACAGGAAGCTAAAGTCCAAATCCTGAGAACGCCAGAGAACTCCTGACTCCAGGGAACATTAATCAACAGGAGCTCATCAAACGCCACCATACCTACACTAAAACCAAACACCACCCAAGCACAACAAGTTCCAGAGCAAGACATACGACACAAATTCTCCAGCAACACAGGAACACACCCCTGAGCTTCAATATACAGGCTGCCCTAAGTCACTCCAAACCCACTGACATCTCATAACTCATTACTGGGCACTTCACTGCACTCCAGAGAGAAGAAATCCAGCTCCACCCACCAGAACACTGATACAAGCTTCCCTAACGAGGAAACTTTGACAAGCCACCCGTACAACCCCACCCACAGCAAGGAAACTCCACAATAAAGAGAACTCAACAAACTGCCTCAAACATAGCAATATAAACAGGATGAAGAGACAGAGGAATATCCAGCAGGATAAATGTCCACCAAACCAAACAAAAGAGGAAGAGATAGGGAATCAACCTGATAAAGTATTCCAAATAATGATAGTGAAAATGATCCCAAATCTTAAAATCAAAATGAACTCATAAATAGCTTAGAGACAAGGATTGAGAAGATGCAAGAAGGTTTAACAAGGACTTAGAAGAAATAAAAAAGAGTCACCAAATAAAGAATAATGCAATAAATGATATCAAAAACACTCTGGAGGGAACAAATAGTAGAATAATGGAGGCAGAAGATAGGATCAGTGAAGTAGAAGATAGAATAGTAGAAATAAATGATCAGAGAAGAAAAAAGAAAAACTAATTAAAAGAAATGAGGACAATCTCAGAGACTTCCAGGACCATGTTAAACGCCCCAACATTTGACTCATATGAGACACAGAAGAAGAAGACAAAAAGAAAGACCATGAGAAAATGCTTGAGGAGATAATAGTTGAAAACTTCCCTAAAATGGGGAAGGAATAATCACCCAAGTCCAAGAAACCCAGAGAGTCCCAAACAGGATAAACCCAAGGCAAAACACCCCAAAACACATATTAACCAAATTAACAAAGATCAAACACAAAGAACAAATATTAAAAGCAGCAAGGGAAAAACAACAAATAACACACAAGGGGTTTCCCATAAGGATAACAGCTGATCTTTCAATAGAAACTCTTAAGGCCAGGAGGGAATGGCAGGACATACTTAAAGTGATGAAAAAAAATAATCTACAGCCCCAATTACTGTACCCAGCAAGGATCTCATTCAAATATGAAGGAGAAATCAAAAGCTTTACAGACAAGCAAAAGCTGAGAGAATTCAGCACCACCAAACCAGCTCTCCAATAAATGCTAAAGGATCTTCTCTAGACAGGAAACACAAAAAGGGTGCATAAACCTGAACCCAAAACAACAAAGAAAATGGCAACAGGATCATACTTATCAATAATCACTTTAAATGTAAATGGATTTAATGCCTCAACCAAAAGACAGACTAGGTGAATGGATACAAAAACAAGATCCCTATATATGTTATCTACAAGAGACCCACCTCCAAACAAGGGACACATACAGAGTGAAAGTGAAGGGCTGGAAAAAGATATTCCACACAAATAGAGACCAAAAGAAAGCAGGAGTAGCAATACTCATATCAGATAAAATAAACTTTAAAACAAACGCTGTAAAAAGAGACAAAGAAGGACACTACATAACGATCAAAAGATCAATACAAGAAGAAGATATAACAATTATAAATACATATGGACCCAACATAGGAGCACCATAATATGTAAGACAAATGCTAACAAGTATGAAAGGAGAAATTAACAATAACACAATAATAGTGGGATACTTTAATACCCCGCTCACACCTATGGATAGATTAACTAAACAGAAAATGAACTAGGAAACACAAACTTTAAACAATACAATAGACCAGTTAGACCTAATTGATATCTATAGGACATTTCACCCCAAAACTATGAATTTCACCTTTTTCTCAAGCTCACATGGAGCCTTCTCCAGGATAGATCACATCCAGGGCCATAAATCTAGCCTTGGTAAATTAAAAAAACAAACAAAAAAAAAAAAAACTGAAATCACTCCAAGCATCTTTTCTGACCAAAATGCAGTAAGATTAGATCTCAATTACAGAAGAAAAACTATTAAAAATTCCAACATATGGATGCTGAACAACACTCTGCTGAATAACCAACAAATCACAGAAGAAATCAAAAAAGAAATCTAAATATGCATAGAAATGAATAAAATTGAAAATACAACAACCCAAAACCTGTGGGACACTGTAAAAACAGTGCTAAGGGGAAGGTTCATAGCAATACAGCCATACCTCAAGAAACAAGATAAAAGTGAAATAAATAACCTAACTCAACACCTAAAGCAACTAGAAAAGGA
Organism: Bubalus bubalis; assembly: GCF_019923935.1. Classification (NCBI taxonomy): domain Eukaryota; kingdom Metazoa; phylum Chordata; class Mammalia; order Artiodactyla; family Bovidae; genus Bubalus; species Bubalus bubalis. The sequence continues at coordinate 77,012,345 of NC_059181.1, read as the reverse complement.
AGAAATGAAGAACCCCAGGGTTGGTAGAAGACAAGAAATCTTAAAAATTAGGGCAGAAATAAATGCAAAAGAAACAAAAGACACCATAGCAAAAATCAACAAAACCAAAAGCTGGTTCTTTTAAAGGATAAATAAAATTGACAAACCATTAGCCAGACTCATCAAGAAACAAAGGAAGAAAAATCAAATCAATAAAATTAGAAATGAAAATGGAGAGATCACAACAGACAACACAGACACACAAAGGATCATAAGAGACTACTATCAGCAATTATATGCCAAAAAAATGGACAAACTGGAAGAAATGGACAAATTCTTAGAAAAGTACCACTTTTCAAAACTGAACCAGGAAGAAATAGAAAATCTTAACAGATCCATCAAAAGCACGGAAATTGAAACTGTAATCAGAAATCTTCCAGCAAATAAAAGCCCAGGTCCAGACAGCTTCACAGCTGAATTCTACTAAAAATTTAGAGAAGAGCTAACACTTATCCTACTCATATTCTTCCAGAAAATTGCAGAGGATGGTAAACTTCCAAACTCATTCTATGAGGCCAAAATCACCCTAATACCAAAACCTGACATAGAAGCCACACACACACACACAAAGAAAACTACAGGCCAATATCACTGATGAACATAGATGCAAAAATCCTTAACAAAATTCTAACAATCAGAATCCAACAACACATTAAAAAAAAAAAAAAATCATACACCATGACCAAGTGGGCTTTACCCAGGGATGCAAGGATTCTTCAATATCTGCATATCAATCAATGTAATACACCACATTAACAAATTGAAAAATAAAAGCCATATGATTATCTCAATAGATGCAGAGAAAGCCTTTGACAAAATTCAACATCCATTTATGGTAAAATCTCTCCAGAAAGCAGGAATAGAAGGAACATACCTCAACATAATAAAAGCTATATATGACAAAACCACAGCAAACATTATCTTCAATGGTGAAAAATTGAAGGCATTTCCCCTGAAGTCAGGAATAAGAGAAGGGTGCCCACTTTCACCACTACGATTCAACATAGTTTTGGAAGTTTCGGCCACAGCAATCAGAGCAGAAAAAGAAATAAAAGGAATCCAAATTGGAAAAGAAGAAGTAAAACTCTCACTGTTTGCAGATGGCATGATCCTCTACATAGAAAACCCTAAAGACTCCACCAGAAAATGACTAAAACTAATCAATGAATACAGTAAAGTTGCAGGATATAAAATCAACACCAAGAAATTCCTTGCATTCCTATACACTAATAATGAGAAAATAGAAAGAGAAATTAAGGCAACAATTCCATTCACCATTGCAACAAAAAAATAAAATACTTAGGAATATATCTACCTAAAGAAACAAAAGACCTATATATAGAAAACTATAATATACTGGTGAAAGAAATCAAAGAGGACACTAATAGATGGAGAAATATATCATGTTCATGGATTGGAAGGATCAATATAGTGAAAATGAGTATACTACCCAAAGCAATTTATGGATTCAATGCAATCCCTATCAAGCTATCAATGGTATTTTCCCCAGAGCTAGAACAAATAATTTCACAATTTGTATGGAAATAGAGAAAATCTTGAATACCCAAAGCAATTTGAGAAAGAAAAATGGAACTGAAGGAATCAACCTGCCTGACTTCAGGCTCTACCAGAAAGCCACAGTCATCAAGACAGTATGGTAGTGGCACAAAGACAGAAATATAGATCAATGGAACAAAATAGAAAGCCCAGTAATAAATCCACACACCTATGGACACCTTATCTTTGACAAAGGAGGCAAGAATATACAATGGAGAAAAGACAATCTCTTTAACAAGTGATGCTGGGAAAACTGGTCAACCACTTGTAAAAGAATGAAATTAGAACACTTTCTAACACCATACACAAAAATAAACTCAAAATGGATTAAAGATTCTAAACATAAGACCAGAAACTATACAACTCCCAGAGGAAAACATAGGCAAAACACTCTGTAACATAAATCATAGCATGATCCTCTATGACCCACCTCCCAGAATATTGTAAATAAAAGCAAAACAACAACAACAACAACAAATGGGACTTAATTAAAATTAAAAGCTTCTGCACAGCAAACGAAACTATAAGCAAGGTGAAAAGACAGCATTCAGAATGGGAGAAAATAATAGCAAATGAAGCAACTGACAAAGGACTAATCTCAAAAATATACAAGCAACTCCTGAAGCTTAATTCCAGAAAAATAAATGACCCAATCAAAAAATGGGCCAAAGAACCAAATAGACATTTCTCCAAAGAAGACATACAGATGGCTAACAAACACATGAAAAGATGCTCAACATCACTCATTATCAGAGAAATGCAAATCCAAATCACAATGAGGTACCATTTCACCCCAGTCAGAATGGCTGCTATCCAAAAATCTGCAAGCAATAAATGCTGGAGAGGGTGTGGAGAAAAGGGAACCCTCTTACACTGTTGGTGGGAATGCAAACTAGTACAGCCGCTATGGAGAACAGAGTGGAGATTCTTTAAAAAACTGGAAATCTAACTGCCTTCAGTTCAGTTCAGTTCAGTCACTCAGTCCTGTCCGACTCTTTGTGACCCCATGAATCACAGCACGCCAGGCCTCCCTGTCCATCACCAACTCCCAGAGTTCACTCAGACTCACGTCCATTGAGTCAGTGTTGCCATCCAGCCATCTCATGCTCTGTCGTCCCCTTCTCCTCCTGCCCCCAATCCCTCCCAGCATCAGAGTCTTCTCCAATGAGGCAACTCTTCACATGAGGTGGCCAAAGTACTGGAGTTTCAGCTTTAGCATCATTCCTTCCAAAGAAATCCCAGGGCTGATCTTCTTCAGAAGGGACTGGTTGGATCTCCTTGCAGTCCAAAGGACTCTCAAGAGTCATCTCCAACACCACAGTTCAAAAGCATCAATTCCTTGGCACTCAGCCTTCTTCACAGTCCAACTCTCACATCCATACATGACCACAGGAAAAAGCATAGCCTTGACTACATGGACCTTTGTTGGCAAAGTAATGTCTCTGCTTTTGAATATGCTATCTAGCTTGGTCATAACTTTGCATCCAAGGAGTAAACGTTTTTTAATTTCATGGCTGCAGTCACCATCTGCAGTGATTTTGGAGCCCAAAAAGTAAAGTCTGGCACTGTTTCCACTGTTTCCCCATCTATTTCCCATGAAGTGATGGGACCAGACGCCATGATCTTCATTTTCTGAACTTTCTCACTCTCCACTTTCACTTTCATCAAGAGACTTTTCAGTTCCTCTTCACTTTCTGCCATAAGGGTGGTGTCATCTGCATATCTGAGGTTATTGATATTTCTCTCAGCAATCTTGATTTCAGCTTGTGTTTCTTTCAGTCCATGTTTCTCATGATGTACTCTGCCTATAAGTTAAATAAGCAGGGTGACAATATACAGCCTTTAATCTACTCCTTTTCCTATTTGGAACCAGTCTGCTGTTCCATGCCCAGTTCTAACTGTTGCTTCTTGACCTGCATACAGATTTCTCAAGAGGCAAGTCAGGTGGTATGGTATTCCCACCTCTTTCTGAATTTTCCACAGTTTATTGTGATCCACACAGTCAAAGGCTTTGGCATAGTCAATAAAGCAGACATAGATGTTTTTCTGGAACTCTCTTCCTTTTTCCATGATCCATCAGATGTTGGCAATTTGATCTCTGGTTCCTCTGCCTTTTCTAAAACCAGCTTGAAGATCAGGAAGAACATACTAACTGGGCCTTAGGAAGCATTAATATGAACAAAGTTAGTTGAGGTAATAGAGTTCCAGTTCAGCTATTTAAAATCCTAAGCGATGATGCTCTTAAATTGCTGCACTTAATATCCCATCAGTGAACCAGTGAAGTTGCTCTGTCGTGTCCGACTCTTTGCCATCACATGGACTGTAGCCTACCAGGCTCCTTCATCCATGGAATTTTCCAGACAAGAGTACTGGAGTGGGTTACCATTTCTTTCTCCAGGGGATCTTCCCAACCCAGGGATCGAACCCAGGTCTCCTGCATTGCAGGCAGACACTTTACTGTCTGACCCACCAGGGAAGACCACTTAATATGCCAGGAAATTTGAAAAGCTCAGCAATCATTACAATACTGGAAACGGTCATTTCTTTCCAATTCCAGAGAAAGGCAATGCCAAAAAATGTCCAAATTACTATACAATTGTGCTAATTTCACATGCTACCAAGTTAATGCTCAAAATCGTTCAAGCTATGCTTCAGCAGTGCATGAAACAAGATCTTGCAATATACAAGCTGGGTTTAGAAAAGGTAGAGGAATCAGAGATCAAATTGCCAACATTCCTTGGATCATAGATAAAAAAAGGGAATTCCGGAAAAACATCCACTTCTGCTTCATTGACTATTCTAAAGCCTTTGGCTGTGTAGATTACAACAAACTGTGGATAATTCTTAAAGAGATGGGAATAGCAGACCGCCTTACCTGCCTCCTGAGAAACCAGTATGCATGTCAGGAAGCAGCAGTTAGAAATGGACATAGAATAATGGGCTGATTCCAAACTGGGAAAGGAGTAGTCAAGGCTGTATATTGTCACTCTGCTTATTTAACTAATACACTGAGCACATCATACAAAATGCCAGGCTGGATATGTTACAAGCTGGAATCATAATTGCTAGGAGAAGTATCAATAACCTCACATATGCAGATGAAATCATCCTAATGCCAGAAAGAGAGGACAAACTAAAGAGCCTCTTGATAAAGCTGAAAGAGGAGACTGAAAAATCTGGTTTAAAAATCAACATTCAAAAAATGAAGATCATGGCATCTGGTCCCATCACTTCATGGCTAACAGACAGCAAAAAAGTGGATACAGTGGCAGATTTTATTTTCTTGGGCTCTATAATCACTGCAGATGGTGACTGCAGCCATGAAATTAAAAGACGCTTGCTCCTTGGAACAAAAGCTATGACAAACCTAGACTGGGTATTAAAAAGCAGAGACATCACTTTGCTAACAAAGGTCTGTATAGTCAGGATGGTTTTTCCAGAAATCAGGTACGGATGAGAGAGGTGGACCATTAAGAAGGCTGAGCACCAAAGAATTGATGCTTTTGGATTGTGGTGCTGGAGAAGACTCTTGAGAGTCCCTTGGACAGCAAGGAGATAAAACCCTGTCAATCCCAAAGGAAACCACCCCTAAATATTCATTGGAAGGACTGATGTTGAAGCCAAAGCTCCAACACTTTGTCCACCTGGTGCGAAGAGCTGACTCACTGAAAAAGACCCTGGTACTGGGAAAGATTGAAGACAGTAGGAGAAGGGGGTAGCAGAGGATGAGTTGGTTAGAAAGCATCACTGACACAATGGATATGAATTTGAACAAACTCTGGGAGATAGTGGATGACAGAGGAACCTAGCATGCTACAGTCCATGAGGTCACAAAGAGTCAGATATGATTTAGCAAGCGAACAACAATAAAAATGTTGGTGTCAATGTTAATGACCTAGAATTAATCAAATTCTTATTACTAAGTTAATGCTTTTTAATGCTAATTGTTAAATTAATGCTAGTACAATGCATGGATTTTAACAAGCTAATATGGAATATAGCTGAGCCTAACTGAAATAGAAGTTAGTATGTATACAACTAAGATCACTGAGAACTATATTATTAAAAAATGTATCTATTTTATTTTTTGCTTTATGTCACCCATTTGTTACTCATATAGTATATATGACATGGAGAGATTTTTGTCACTGTGCCAAATGATATTCAATTGGTTTTGTCACTAAAACAAAGGAAACAATTCAATCAAGTTAATACACATTAAGAACTTAGATTGTGAGGCAATTACTATATCATATTTAATATATCTCACCTCATCCCCATTGATTTCTGTCAGCAGCAGTTCTATCTGTACCATGTAGCACTAACTCCTCAGAAAAGAAAACTGAGTCACAGTAAGGGGTAATTTAAAATATACTGGCTAGTTTTGTAACTATAGCATTTGTTGTTGTTTAATCACTATGTCACTTTCAACTCTTCGAGACCCAATGGGCCTCTGTCCATGGCAGAAGATTTTACAGGCAAGAATACTGGAGTAGGTTGTCATTTCCTTCCCCAGGGGATCCCAGATCAGGGATTGAACTCTTGTCTCCTACATTTGCAGGTGGATTCTCTACTGCTGAGTCACCAGGGAAGCCAACTATCATATTGTTGTTGTTCAGTCAGTCAGTCCAACTCTTTGTGTCCCCATGGACTGCAGCATGTCAGGCTTCCCTGTCCTTCACCATCTCCCGGAGCTTTCTCAAACTCATGTCCATTGAGTCAGTGATGTTATCCAACCATCCTGTCCTGTCGTCTCCTCCTCCTGCCTTCAATCTTTCCCAGCATCAGGGTCTTTTCTGAGTCAGCTCTTCACATCAGGTGGGCAAATTATTGGAGCTTCAGCTTCAGCATCAGTCCTTCCAATGAATATTAAGGATTGATTTCCTTTAGGATGGACTGGTTGGATCTCCTTGCTGTCCAAGGGACTCTCAAGAGTCTTCTCTAACACCATAGTTCAAAAACTACAGCATACCTTCATGTTAAATGTAAAGAAGAGAAACAACAAATTCTAATTTGTACTCATAGTAACAGTATATTTCAGCTGGAAGGAACTTTTAAAATCATGTTTTAGATAGGAGAAACTGAGATTCATACAGAGGAGAATCAAGATCACACTCACTTAGTGGTTGGACCATTAATTTACTGCTAAAACCTCTTTCTGTTCATCAGTCAAAAAATATAAATACATAAATATATCTGTACTAGGATGCAGGGTCAGGATAGGAATCAAGCTTAGGTTGGCAAGTAGGTAGATTTCATAGGGGATATGAAGGTGGTGCCTCTCCTCTTGGAGAAAAACTATCTGCATTCTCAGGTAAATAATTACCACTCATATATATTTTACAATTAGAATCTGTAAAGTATATTTCACATCCATAATCTCATTTGATTTTCACAACATGAACTCACAAGACAATGGATATAAAACTGCCTTGCATTTAAAAGTTCTATATAACCTCTATAACTAAAAAAGTATTGTAGCTATACAGAAAAGCTTGCTATCCATTTTCCTCCCACATATATTTCCAAGAAGTACCTTAAAAATAAGAAAAAAATATAGCCATGAGGCCTAATTCATTCAGATGAACTGTCTGTATGCACTATCCAAGTTTATGAAATAGTCATCACACATACTGGGAGTTTGCAATAAAAATACTTAGCATTTGTAAAATACTTTTAGTTTTTGAAAGCACCTTCAAAGCCATTATTTCATTTATCTTCACAACAGTTCTATGGGTATCTCTAGGAAACAGACTCCTACTTTCCTTTACATCAATATCACAGAGTAGGCAATCAATAAATATTTATTGAAAGAATACATGAATTAAAGGAAAGAAGAATAGATGGATTGTGTGAAAACAAAGGAAATATCATTTAAAATGGAGTCAGCAAGCCAGTAATGGGAAACTTTCAGGAACCACCACTCAGATCCCAAGAAGAGGAGAGAATTTCTCCTTGCCCAGTCAGTCAATTAGAAGCAGGGTTGGACACAACTGAGCAACTTTCACTTTCTACTTTCACCACCCTCTTAGAAATAGCAACTCCCAACTCACTCTTCTCTATAAAAACAAGCCCTTTTCCTCCATTCTTCAGACTTGCCTATAATGCACCGTAGTTTGCTTGCCCCAAATTGCAATTCTCTGCTATTTCTGAGTAAATTCATTTTGCTAGTAAAGAACTGATTCTTTTGCCTTTTTTTTTTTTTTAAGGTCAACAGTTTCATGGATGTGTAAATTCATAAAAAAAGAAGCGGTTATTTATTTTTATTCTATTTCTGGGCAATGCATCTATAATCTGTCCTTCCAACTCTATATATGTAACAATGTTTTAGATGATTAAGTATTCAATCTTGCCTTTATTTTTCTTTAGTATTATAGTTTGAAGTCTATTTCCTTTCTGACTTATATTGCCTTCCTATCTTTAGGAATATCCTAATTCAGTATACTTTACATAACTGAACTAACTCAGACATGAGATTATCTGAATGCTTCCATAAATGGGTGAAAAATATAGATATGCCTACACTTGTTCATTTTTCCTTGCTTATTTTACTGACCATTCTAATTCAGTATTCCTGGATTTTATTTTATTTGAGCCTCTTTATATTCAATATCATGACTTTTCACAGGTTTCCAGTGATTTCATTTCAACCATCACTTGATTTTTGCTTTTGAGATAGCTAGGCACCACTGGTTTGATTTAAGTTGTTCCAATTTCGTCTGGCTTTGTATCTACTGGCCAACACCACGTTACTCCTCCATTTACCCTGACACATGCTATCAAAACTATCAGCAGCAGGTCAAAATATATTAAAATCATGTGCTCTCAGTGATTTGATTTTTTTTCCAAATTTTCTATGATCAGCTTTTTATGTTACATAGTGTTAGTCACTCAGCCATATCTGATTATTTGGAATCCCGTGGATTGTATAGGCTCCTTTGTCCATGGGATTCACCCAGCAAGAATACTAGAATGGGTCACCATTCCATTCTCTAGGGGGTCTTCCCAACCCAAGGATCAAACCTAGGTTTCCTGCATCACAGGCAGATTCTTTACCATATGAGCCACCAGGGAAGTCCTTTTATGTTACCTTCCATGCCTAATACCTAAATTTCCCTGTACTAATGCTTCCAATCACCAAGACAAGCTTATCTTTCAAATTGGAAGTGATTCACAATAATCCATTAGTAATTACTCTGTAACTGACTTTGCTTTATTGTGGCTGCTGTTATTTTTTTTTTAACTAGTTAATTTATTTTAATTAGAGGCTAATTACTTTACAATATTGTGGTGGTTTTTGCCATACATCGACATGACCTAATTAAACTTAAAAGCTTTTGCACAATGAAGGAAACTATAAGTAAGGTGAAAAGGCAGGCTTCAGAATGGGAAACAATGATAGTAAATAAAACCACTGACAAAGAATTTATCTCCAAAATATACAAGCAGCTCATGACTTTGTTTTCAGTAGCAAATCACAGCAACAAATTCAACTTTTCCTTTGTAGTTTCTAAGTTAAAACTAATTACAAAATTGTTCATTATAGCTATTTTACCTTTAAGTATATTTTTTTCTGTGGGATGTTTAGAAGGAAAAATAACATTAGTCATAAAATTTCTATTTATGTATTTATTTCAGACTTCGAAGGGAAGTGCAATCTTTTGTTTTTATTGACAAAAATATCTTTGTCAATAATGAAGACAGAGCTAGAATGACAATATAGTGTAGTAATCCACAGGGCTCCAGTGTAATGTATAAAATATGATGCACATTACATTATCAGCATTCAGTAAACATTTGGTATTATTCAGTAAACCTACTGTGTGCTAGGAACATACATTAAGCTTGATATAATTGATCAATCTTTTATATATTTATCATACCAACTTTATGTTAGGATATTATTTTAGGCTAATGAATATAAACAGGAAAATTAGACAATTGCTGTATTGCTGCATAAGTAAAAAGAGTTTTCTCATATTTAGTAATGAAGCAGCTCAAATCCCTACAGTTAATTTGTACTTTGGAGCACAAACAGGTCATTTTATTGGCCCTTATAGCTTACTGACTATGTGCACAAATAACAAATAAATTTATTTTAAAAGTAGGAAAATAAAATCAAATTAAAACCTCCAATGCATATATGTTGGTGTTTGCAATAAATTGCCACAGGAGTGGTAAAGTGCACATGCTTTATTTTTAATCTTATGAAGCAAGCATTTTATAATTGTTGCTTTGTCATTGATATGATCTTTAATTTCTTTTGCAAGGAAAGAGTCAGCAATCTAGTGGTGATCCTATGTTTCATGCAAAAAATGCTAGTTATCATAACAAATAAAATATTCTGTTCATCAACAGCAAACTAAATCCACTCTATCACTTTGAAATGTGAGCAGAGTTATGAACCCACTTTTTGGGTGTATTCCAATTCTAATTACACTGTGTTCTTATTCATGATGGAGTCACCAAGATCTATTAACCTGCATATCGATGGAAACATAAGCATTCTCAATTTAATTTCTTCAAAGTGAGTAATTTTACCATGGAAAAATGTTGGCTTTGGCATTAAAAGTAATGTATTTAACAATATACTATCTGCTTGAACTTAAGCAAATCTTTGAGCCTTTTATGGCTCTGGTTTCTTCAACTAACAAAAAAAGGATAATGATAATACTGCTCTGCTTACTTTATAGGAATTTTGTGATACCCAAAGGAAATAAATAGATATGAAAACTGCTTTGTAAACTAAATTGCTAACAAGTTCGAGCTTCTGAGGAAATGACACACTATATTTTTCCTCTTTTGCAAAGTCCTAGATCTACTGAGTCCAACATATGAATTAGAAAGCAAAGGAATGCAGTAACACCTCAACTGATGAATATACTATCAAGTACATACTATTCAGGGCTTCCCAGGTGGCACTAGTGGTAAAGAATCTGCCTGCAGATGCAGGAGACACAAGAGACTCTGGTTTGATCCCTGGGTCAGGAAGATACCCTAGAGAAGGGCATGGAAACCCAGTGCCTGGAGAATCCCATGGAAAGAAGAGTTTGATGGGCTATAGTCCATAGGATTGCAAAGAGTTGGACACGACTAAGTGACTTAGCACACACAGACATACTAATCAAAATCTTCAAGAAAGTGTCTGGGTGTACTTACTATTATAAATGTCAATAACACACATGTTTGAAGAGACAGTGAACCGTATCCATGACACAACTAATTTCTTTGTATGTATTTTTTTGGTTCTTGGAATCCATTTAGCATTAAATGTAAAAACATTCACTATCTACAAACACTACTAAATTTTCAATGTCCAGTATGATTTGTGACAATAGCATTTACTGACAATGAATAATATGATGTACAGAAGAGCTGTTGCTTTCACTTTGCCCACTCTTTAAATTCTTTGTATAAATCTAAAATTTGTTTTTTAAAAGATGATATTAATTATTTTGTATAATTATCCTGACACAAAATATATGCTGCAATGATATGATCTCTGTCACTTAATCAAACTTCTCTACCTAGTCTTTGAAATAACATTCAAAGATCATTATCAGGAACAAAACAACAAACCTATAACTCTTGTTTCCTAAAATTAAAAAAAAGTTACATGCCTTTTCCCTCCCTCACTGCAATATGTTGAAAATAAAACTAAAATATTTAGATTGGAAATTTTTATTAGATCTTATTTTCTTTTTAAAAATCAATTTATTTGTTCCTTGCACATATCTCCTGTCAATAAAATGAAAAATGAAATAGATTTAGGAGGATAGTGGTCTCAGCATAGTATCTCTCATATTATTTATTATTCCAGTATCATCTGTTACAAAGTAAGTCCAATTCCCACATCTAATTACAAACAGGATTTCAGAGTCATTAAACAAAATACATTTCCATTAGTGCTGCTGTAAGAAGATAGAGGGAAAAATGAAGATTAGTTCATGCTGCATCTCTGTTTTTTAAGCTTTGAAGATTTAGACCATGTACTCAGAGAACATAAATTTATAGAAGATCAGCAAGATTATAGACTTGTGAAAATGTTTATTATAAACAGTTTAACGTGCTACTTGCATTTTTATTACTAGTTTTTGTTGCACTGTATTTAGTTCTTATAGCAAATATAGCATGAAACTAAGAGATTCCTTCCCTATTACTTGGCAGGTGTCCGGAGTATCTCCCTGTACTCTACAAAGATGTGTTCCTTATACTTCAAAGTAAATTTGGTACAACAAAACTTATATATGAAAATAAATTACTTGCAAGCAGATAATTTTGATTTAATTAGACAAAGTTATTTTTTATGCTATTAAAACACAGAGTCAGTTCTTATGTGTAAGGAAGGTTACAAACTAGGTAAATCAAGTAAAGTAGATCATTTGATTATGCCTAAATTGCTGAAATACAAGCTAAAAAGTATATATTTTCCCTCAATGAGTGCATTAAGTTCCCATTAACGTTAATGCATTCAGGGAAGAGTATACCCTGAAGCACTGTAGAATAACTGAAATACACAATCTGGTGCACTTTATCTAGTTACAATTTTTCTTACAGAAAGCCTATTCAGGTAGTTCAAAGAGAGCTTGAAAGTTTTGCTCTCCACAGTATGTTAAGCCATACAGTTCATGGAAATCAGAATTATTCTAAACTGAAGGAGATAAATACAGTTGACCTGGTCCTACAAGCAAAGGAGATAGACAGCTTCTCACTTGAGTCTTAACTCTTTCAAGAGCAATGCCAAAAAAAAAAAAAAAAAAAAAAAAGAAGAACAATGCCAAACCCAGTTCTTCTTCCAGCTTATATTATATTAATCCTTGTACCTTTTTATTGTGAGTACAGGAGGATTTTGGTGAGGATCACTTTATCATGTACTATTGAGATGCATTCCATAGCAATTCAGCATTATCTAATACGTATGAATTCAGATGTATTCTGCTGCTGCTGCTAAGTCACTTCAGTCGTGTTCGATTCTGTGTGACCCCAAAGACGGCAGCACACCAGGCTCCGCTGTCCCTGGGATTCTCCAGGCAAGAACACTGGAGTGGGTTGCCATTTCCTTCTCCAGTGCATGAAAGTGAAAAGTGAAAGTGGAGTCGCTCAGTCACATGTCCAACTTTTAGCGACCCCATGGACTGCAGCCCACCAGGCTCCTCCATCCATGGGATTTTCCAGGCAAGAGTATTGGAGTGGGGTGCCATTGCCTTCTCCGCAGATGTTTTCTATGCTATGCTATGCTAAGTCACTTCAGTCGTGTCCGACTCTATGTGACCCCATAGACAGCAGCCCACCAGGCTCCCCCGTCCCTGGGATTCTCCAGGCAAGAACACTGGAGTGGGCTGTCATTTCCTTCTCCAATGAATGAAAGTGAAAAATGAAAGTGAAGTTGCTCAGTCGTGTCTGACTCTTAGCCACCCCATGGACTGCAGCCTACCAGGCTCCTCCGTCCATGGGATTTTCCAGGCAAGAGTACTGGAGTGGAATTCTAGAAAAGAAACAGGGCTCACAATAAAGTTATATCTGAATTATTCCTTTTCTAAAATCTATTTAGAGGCAGTCTCTGAACTAAACAGCAACACTTATCTATGCACAGAACACTTTCCTTGCCCCATTCTGAAATCAGAGTGCCAGAAATAAGCACTTAGCCTGTGCACAAAGGCCGAATATCCACAGCTGGAATTGTCCTTAAATGTCATCTAGTTCCACTTTCTCTTTTTACATGTCAAAAAGCACAGGGTCAAATACAAGAAGAGAATTGCTTAAGGTCTCACAGCTACTTCTTGGCAGATTTGGTTCTAGAACCCATATCTCCTAACATTTAATAATCTGCTGGCTTTTCCAACTTAACCTCAAATGCATCCTCTTATTTTTGTTCATTTCAAAACCATCCTGGGAGTTCTTGTTTCTTGCTTGAGGGCAGAGCTTTAATTCGATCGAATATAATCCATTTATGTTCAATCAACACAACTACTTGATAAAGTGAAGTATGTACCAAATATTTTTTTTAAAGTAACTGTAACAGATAATGATACCTTTCAAAGTGGAAAATAATCAGAAGCAATTAGGAAGACTTTGCCTAGGAGGGACATCTTTCTCTCCTCTTTTCTCTCTCTTTCACACAAACCTCCAGAAATACTACTACAGGATAGGAAATGCTCTTATTAATGTATATGGTTGTTACTTACAAAGGTAGACACAACTCAGAAAGAGGGTAAAAAGAGACTATTGAAGAAGAAAGAGATTGAGTCTGAAAACACCAACAAGAGACAAAGAAGCTGGGTAAAGTGGTAATTTAGACCTCAGACCATTCTATAGATAGAACTGAAAGTATTGTTAACTCTCTGCGAATTTCACTATTGTGATTTTTGTCAGTAGAAAGAGCAGGTAATGGTAATGATGATGAATTTTCTGGAAATAAGAAATGCAAATTGATGCTCCTTTTAAAGGAGTCTTTGCAACACAAAACCCACAAGAACTTGTGGAAAGAGAGTTTAATCATCTATATGTCAAAATATGCACATCTCTCTCCACAGAAAGGCTGTATGTATGCATGCTCAGTTGCTAAGTCATATCTGATTCTTTGCAACCCCATGGACTGTAACCCACCAGTCTCCTCTGTCCATGGCATTTTCCAGGCAAGAATACTGGAGTGGGTTGCCATTTTCTCCTCCACAGGATCTTCCCAACCCAGGGGTCGAACCTGTGTCTCTTGCACTGGAAAGTGGATTCTTTACCACCGAGCTAAGGAAGTCCCCACAGAAAGGTTAGAGACCCAGAAAATGGAAAAAAAAATGCATTCTATAAATTACTCACATTCATTATTTCCAGTGGTAATAATATCAAAGGTTTATCATTTTCTACCAAAGTAAGGTGCAGTTTTAAATTGGACCACCTCGTTATCAATTTTACTTCTACAATCTATCTTCATAGACTTCCAAAATATTGATGACACTGAAAATCTTATTTTCCAATTTCATGCCATTACCACCAGTTAGCTCATTACATGGTTTTTTCTTCATTGTCTATAAATTATCAACTAATAACCAGTCAATCCTAAAGGAAATCAACCCTGGATATTCACTGGAAGGACTGATGCTGAGGCTGAAGCTCCAATACTTTGGCTACCTGATGAGAAGAGCTGACTCATTTGAAAAGACCCTGATGCTGGGAAAGATTGAGGGCAGGAGGAGAAGGGGGCAACAGAGGATGAGATGGCTGGATGGCATCACTGATTCAATGGACATGAGTTTGAGCAAACTCTGGGAGATAGTGAAGGACAAGGAAGCCTGGTGTGCTACATTCTATGGGGTCACAAATATTAGAACAAGACTCTTTGAACCACAAGACACAGAGGCAAATTGAACACTTATACATGCACAGCAACTTACAGAGAAAAGTCTGGGTGTAACAATAGCATAGAAAGTTCACTAGGCTCAGTAGGCTGAAACATAAAATCTTGTCTCTATTATCATTCATTTTCTCCTATAATTAAGATTTGTAACTTTAAAGAAGGCACTGGATTTGTTTGTGTCTTTCTTTTATACAATAATAAGAAGAGTATTGCCTTCTTACTGTCTCAAAGGAGTAATACAAGAGCATGAGGGGGTCAAGAACTATATTTTTACAATATAGTACCTAGAGAGATGATAAATTATGTATTTAATAATAATAGAATTATTTTAAATGAGGATTTCCTTGGTGGCTCAGATGGGAGAGTCCACCTGAAATGCTAACAGACCTGGGTTTGATCCTTGGGTTGGGAAGATTCCCTGGAGAAGGGAATGGCAACCCACTTCAGTATTCTTCTTTTTTAATATAAATGTATTTATTTTAATCGGAGGCTAATTACTTTAAAATACTGTAGTGGTTTTGCCATACATTGACATGAATCCACCATGGGTATACATGTGTTCCCCATCCTGAACCACACTCTCACCTCCCTTCACATCCCATCCCTCTGGGTTATCCCAGTGCACCAGCCCCAAGCACGGTGTCTCATGCATCGAACCTGGACTGGCAAT
Organism: Bubalus bubalis; assembly: GCF_019923935.1. Classification (NCBI taxonomy): domain Eukaryota; kingdom Metazoa; phylum Chordata; class Mammalia; order Artiodactyla; family Bovidae; genus Bubalus; species Bubalus bubalis. The sequence goes on along the minus strand of NC_059181.1, from coordinate 76,996,728 downwards.
TCGTTTCAAATATAATAATATACATGTTCCAATGCCATTCTTCCAAATCATCCCACCCTTGCCCTCTCCCACAGAGTCCAAAAGACTGTTCTATACATCCATGTCTCTTTTGCTGTCTCGCATATAGGGTTATCATTACCATCTTTCTAAATTTCATATATATGTGTTAGTATACTATATTGGTGTTTTTCTTTCTGGCATACTTCACTCAGTTTCATCCACCTCATTAGAACTAATTCAAATGTATTATTTTTAATGGCTGAGTAATACTCCATTGTGTATATGTACCACAGCTTTCTTATACATTCATCTGCTGATGGACATCTAGGTGGCTTCCATGTCCTAGCTATTATAAACAGTGCTGCGATGAACACTGGGGTACATGTTTCTCTTTCGATTCTGGTTTCCTCAATATGTATGCCCAGTAGTGGAATTGCTGGGTCATATGGCAGTTCTATTTACAGTTTTTTTAAGGAATCTCAACACTGGTCTCCATAGTGTCTGTACTAGTTTGCATTGCCACCAACAGTGTAAGAGGGTTCCCTTTTCTCCACACCATCTCCAGCATTTATTGCTTGTAGACTTTTGGACAGCAGCCATTTTGACTGGCATGAAATGGTACCTCATTGTGGTTTTGATTGGCATTTTTCTGATAATGAGAGATGTTGAACATCTTTTCTTGTGTTTGTTAGCTATCTATATGTCTTCTTTGAAGAAATTTCTGTTTTTCTTTGGCCCATTTTTTTATTAGGTCATTTATTTTTCTGGAATTGAGCTGCAGGAGTTGCTTGTATATTTGTGAGATTAATTATTTGTCAGTTGCTTCGTTCCACTCCAGTATTCTTGCCTGGAGAATTCCGTGGTAAGAGGAGCCTACAGGCAGGCTACAGTCCATGGAATCGCAAAGAGTTGGATACGACTTAGTGACTAACACTTTCACTTTCTTTTACGTATGCTATCTACATTTTCATTTTTAATACTGATAGAGGATAAAACTTTCCAAGTTTATAAATGACATGCTAGTGTGGTTAAAGCACTAAAACGAAGTTTTTTCTCCTGTTCTTTTAAAGGAAAATAATTTAAAAATACTTTAACTATGAGATAAATATGTAAAAATAATACTTAGCTTAACAATTGTAGAACACTCCTGGAAAACTTCCACAGCACTCATAAAGATGAAAAAGTCTTTCTTTGGTCTTGCCATCTTTACTCAACAGTAAAATAATAGCCTACACATATGATTTTTTCAGAATAAAAGACCTACCTCTTTTGCCTTTTGAAGCACTTGAAAATTTAAAAGAGAAAAAAAAAAAAAAAAGCTAAAAAACGCTGACCACATAATAGCTCACTATTCATGGTGCGTGTAGACATGAAAGGTTATAATATGGATCTTTGCCTATGCGTTTCTTTTCAACTTGAGCAGCATCCTCCTGCTTTTGCTAACTCGGCAATCAGACAGCTGACAGATTTCTGAGTTGTCTAAATAATGCATGGGCTTTTCTTTTAACATGTCAGTGCTAAAGTATCAATTCTGCCCCAGTGTCATTCGTGATGCTGATTTGACTTGACAGCATTCCATTAAACCAATGAGTGTTTCCCCTCCTGATGGTTCCTTAAATATTCCTCTGAATGATGAATTTGTGGGTTAAAACACACACACACACACACACACACACACACACATTGTGAAGGATGCTTGCATTTATGAGAAAACTCCATGGCAGGTAGATTTGGAGAAAAAGTACAACAACAATAAAACTTTATAACAGGACACTTCTCCCCATTCTCTGGATTCCTCAAATGTCACTCCTCTTACCCTCTCTAGAAAAGCTTCACATTCAAAACATTTGAACTTCATTAGGAAACACCACTGAAATATTTAGAACTGTTTAATATCTCTCCTGGGAAAGTAGAAACACATTTATTAAATCATGCATGCTAACTTCAGAGCCTACACAAGGAAAACAAATGTTTTGTTCATTGCTCAGTTCTTTATGGAAGCAGGTTCAGTCTCTAGCACAATGCATCGATGCTTCATTGATTATTACCCAGAAGGATAAAGCAGTCCAAAAGCCAGAAAATATTAATGAAAGAGTATTTGCACTCTATTTTTATAATGAGGTATATATTTTTTGCAGAAGTTGCTGTACCATAAAATGCAAACCTTGAACATCTAGAGGAAAAACAAAACAAAACAAAACCTTTGCCTCTTGGCTAGGGATGATTTAGATGCAAATAAGTCCTGGGGGTTTCTAAAGGTTGCTTTGCAAATTTCTGCAAGCCATTTAAATAAATATTAGGAACTTATAATGATCACCTAGAGACAAAAAAAATTTTTTTGTAAACATTCATGACCCAGCTAGAGAGGCTTGACAATTTGATTCATATAGAAAAAATAAAACATGGTCTGGGAATACATTAGGTATAGTAGACATAGACTCAGTTGCATGTGGAGGACAATTCTTGTGAAGAGACTTTGTTTTTTTGGCAAGAAAGAGAAGCTAGACATTTTCAAATTTAGAATTTTTTTTAAAATTAAGATATAGTTTTTCTTGGGACATGTTGGTTTAGAAAAGAAAGAGGTAAAATGTGAGTGTCATTTAAAAGAGGCCACTAAGTGTTTGTAGCCCTAACCTTCAATTCTCTCTTCTCCTCGTTGCACACAATCTCTATCTGTCAGGCTTTATCAAGAGAACATCATCAGCATCAATTCTCAAACTTTCATTCACTAAGATTTGAAAAATAGATAAGTGTGAAAATTATAATACCCTGGAGAGCTTTGAAATGAACTTTATATTTTTGCATTAGACAGGTACTGTGAGTGTTGACAATTACACAAACATTAATGTCACTTCCTCTGGGAAGTCCATGAAATCATCTTAATTACAGATCAAGCCAGCTTTGATGAAGTGTCTTATATTACTTGAGTAATTTAATTTTGCTAAAATAAACATATTCTATGAGAATCCAAGCACAATCAATTTCTCTCAGTAAATCAGAAAATAAAACTCTCACATGTAAGTGAAATAAATATTTCCTACACTGAGTACTTACATTAAGTTTCTACCTTGAGCTTCTACCCTAAGAGCCAGTGGTCTTAACTGAGATTTCTGGAAAGTTTCTCCAAATATATTCTTCTGTTATTCCTGAAGACTGACTCATTTTTACTGTGTATACTAAGATTTGTGACTTGTTTTTCCTTGGCTTTCCATGCTACTGCTTAATTATTTATTCAAAATATTTAAGCAGAAGTATACTGACAGTATTTTAATAATTACTTATGTGTACATACCACAGAAGTGCACTCATCTCACATGCTAGTAAAGTAATGCTCAAAATTCTCCAAGCCAGGCTTCAGCAATACATGAACTGTGAACCTCCAGATGTTCAAGCTGGTTTTAGAATAGGCAGAGGAACAAGAGATGAAATTGCCAATACCAACTGGATCATCGAAAAAGGAAGAGAGTTCCAGAAAAAATATCTATTTCTACTTTATTGATCATGCCAAAGCCTTTGACTGTATGGATCACAATAAACTGTGGAACATTCTGAAAGAGATGGTAATACCAGACCACCTGACCTGCCTCTTTAGAAACCTGTATGCAGCTCAGCAAGCAACTGTTACAACTGGACATGGAACAACAGACTGGTTCCAAATAGGAAAAGGAGTACGTCAAGGCTGTATATTGTCACCCTGCTTATTTAATGTATATGCAGAGTATATCATGAGAAACGCTGGGCTGGAAGAAGCACAAGCTGGAATCAAGATTGCTGGGAGAAATATCAATAACCTCAGATATGTAGATGACAACACCCTTATGGCAGAAAGTGAAGAGGAACTAAAGAGCCTCTTGATGAAAGTGAAAAAGTAGAGTGAAGAAGTTGGCTTAAAGCTCAACATTCAGAAAACAGAGATCATGGCATCTGGTCCCATCACTTCATGGCAAATAGATGGGGAAACAGTGGAAACAGTGGCTGGCTTTGTTCTTTGGGTCTTCAAAATCACTGCAGATGGTGACTGCAGCCATGAAATTAAAACATGCTTACTCCTTGGAAGGAAAATTTATGACCAAACTAGAGAGCATATTGAAAAGCAGAGACATTACTTTGTCCACAAAGGTGTATCTGGTCAAGGCTATGGTTTTTCCAGTAGTCATGTGTGGATGTGAGAGTTGGACTATAAAGAAAGCTGAGTGCCAAAGAATTGATGCTTTTGAACTGTCGTGTTGGAGAAAACTTTTGAGAGTCCCTTGGACTGCAAGGAGATCCAACCAGTCCATCGTAAAGGAGATCAGTCCTGGGTGTTCTTTGGAAGGACTGATGTTGAAGCTGAAACTCCAATATTTTGGCCACCTGATGCGAAGAGCTGGCTCATTTGAAAAGACCCTGATGCTGGGAAAGATTGCAAGCAGGAGGAGAAGGGGATAACAGAGGATGAGATGGTTGGATGGCATCACCGACTCAATGGACATGAGTTTGGGTAAACTCCTGAAGTTGGTGATGGACAGGGAAGCCTGGCATGCTGCGGTTTATGGGATCGCAAAGAGTCGAACATGACTGAGGGACTGAACTTAACTGAACTGATATGTACACCTATCCTTTTATCATTAAGATGATATATGTGCTTATTTACAGATTAAAAAAATACTTGTGTGTGATTTTTGGTGTGACAGTCACCTTGAAAGGGGTTCTATTTAATTTTTTTAGGGCTTAAGATTCAGTCCTAACTCCATGATAAGATGAAAGAGAATGGAAAAACCCTAAGAAGATATAGTAACTCCCTTGAGAATATACTCAAATCCATGAAAAATGTATCTTAAAACATTCAGCCAATGACAACTCCTAGCATATGAATTATTCTCTCCTCTTTCATGCTATATCAGTAGGAAAGCATTGTACAACCTCCTCCAAGTCAAATATGTATAAGTTTATCCCTGCTAATAATACTCTTCACAATACTTTGACTAACCTTTTTCCCTCTGAACAATCTTACTTCCACCTGTAATCAGTAGCCAAGAGTTAGAATGCCAGACTAATTCTAGGAGGATTTTATCTATAAAATCACTAGTTTTGATGACAAACTGCTATAATAATCTTTTTGTTGTATGATTTATTTCTCTCTTGTATTTATGTACTATAAACTGGAAAAGTAAGGGGTCAATTCCGTTCTCCCTAAATCAACAGAACTATCATATTTCACTTCTCAAATTCTCTATCAATTCATAATATTTGCTCTTCTTAGAAGTTTTTGAAGTACTTGAGTTTCTGCTATGCAGCAGGATCAGCTTCCATTTAAAGGTGGGAGAGGGGTGTTTAACGGTGGAATATCATGAAGATTACACAATGAAGACCACAGAGTAAAGAGTATCCAGTAAATGTATGATCTATTAAAATGTAATTTTTTAAAAACAATCTGTGGATACATAAACCACAAATGTACTTTGGGAATGTAAGATGTTGCAGTCATTTTGGAAAACAGAGATTTTTTCAAAATGTTAAACATAAAGTTACCATTCAATCCAGCAATTCCACTTATAGATATATATGGAAGATAGATGAAAACATATGTCCACCTAAAAATTTGCACCTAAACATTATTTATACTAATCAAAAAGTGGAAACAACCTAAATATCCGTCAACACCTGAACTGGGAAACAAAATGTAGAATAGAATATGTAGAATGTTCATATGATGGAATATTATTCAGGCATTAAAGGCATTGAAGTACTGAAAAATGCTAAAGTATGGATGAGCCTTAAAAACATCATATTGAGAGGGTAACAGGCAGGAAGACCAGGGGTCTCCAAATGGAGGAATAGGCTGCAAGTGTCAGACATTTTTTATCTCTCTTAAGTGGCAGGAGGAAAAAAACTAGTGTTATATTTTTCCCCTTCTCTATACAAATATAAAAAGAGTTTTCTCTTAAAATTTTGTGTTGCCATAATGACACTTGGTTCCACCTGAACTTAACTTTTCTCAAATCTTGAGCTAACCAATGCATTTTTTTTTAATGGAAATGTTTGTCTTAAGCCATGTTAATGTACTATGTATTTACCCTAGACTCTGTCTTCCAGTGGGTCCCACCTAAAAGCTCAGAACCAACTTGACAAACCAGTATGTTATACTCATACATTGTTCTCCTAATCTACGCTATTGAAATTATATATTTTTTATGGAAATCTGCCTTTCTTCAAGATTCATATCAGTCGTTTTATGGCCTGGGATGATTCACCTGGTTCCAATGTTATCTCAAAATGCATGTTGTGAGTGAGGGACCTGGTTCCATTCTCTGAGTTTTGAGACATTTCCTTTCTTTAATTAGCAGACTGCTAGTAGTTATATATCATCCAGCTAAAGACTAACAGGGAGACATTCTTTTGCCCCCTTCTGATGTCTATGTCAGAAGCTTTATCTATCTCTTTTATACTTTAATAAAACTTTATTACACAAAAGCTCTGAATGATCAAGCCTCATCACTGGCTTTGGATTGAATACTTCTCCTCCAGAGGCCAAGAATCTCAGCATCTTTTGTGGTTCAGCAACAACCTTTCAATGTCAAGTTAAATAAGTCAAACTTAAAAGATCATATGTTCTATAATTCCATTTATATGAAATATCTAAAATGGGCAAATCCATAGAGACAATATAATGCATTAATAGATTAGTGGAGGAGTGGAGGGACTGGAGAGTGAAGAAAAGTGAGGTAACTCTTAATAGTTATGAGTTTCTTTTAGGGGTGACAAAAATTTCTGGAATTGGATAATTGTGATTATCTCACAGATCTAAACTCTCAAAAGCACCTGAACTGTGTACTTTTGAAGGGTGAACTTTGTGGTATATGAATTATACTCTAATAAAGCTTATAACAAATCACTTTGTGACAACACAGATGGAACTTGATGGCATTATGCTAAGTGAAATAAATCAGATAGAGGAAAAAATATATGCTATGATCTCATATATTGAACAAGAATATAAAGAACATATCAATAAATATAGAGAACAGATCAATAGTTGCTGAGGCTAGGTGGAGGAATGGGCAAAATTGGTGAAGGGGATCAAAGGTAAAAACCTCCAATTATAAAATAACTAAAGTCATATGATTATAATGTAGAGCATAATGACTATAGTTAATAATACTGCATACTTTAAAGTTGCTAGAGTATTAAAAGTCCTCATTTCTAGGAAAAAAAAAAAAACCAACTTTTTAACTCTGACAGTGACAGATTGTTAACTAGACATATGATGGTGATCATTTTGCAATATATGCAAATCTTAAAATCATTATGTCTTGCACCTGAAACTAATTCAATGCTATAAAATAAGAGATACCAAGGGAACATTTCATGCCCATTTCATGACAGTAAGGACAGAAAGAGTATGGACCTAATAAAAGCAGAAGATATTAAGAGGAGGTGTCAAGAATACTCAGAAAAACTGTACAAAAAAAAAAAAATTAATGACCCAGATAACCACGATAGTTTGATCACTCACCTAGAGCCAGATATCCTGGAGTACCAAATCAAGTAGGCCTTAAGAAGCATCACTATGAATAAAGCTAGTGGAGGTGATGGAATGTCAGCTGAGCTACTTCAAATCCTAAAAGATGATGTGATTAAAGTGCTACACTCAGTATGCCAGCAAACTTGGAAAATGTCAGTTTTATTCCAATCCCAAAGAAAGGCAATGCCAAAGAATGTTCAAACTATTTCCCAATTGCACTCATTTCACACACTAGCAAATTAATGCTCAACATTCTCCAAGCTAGTGTTCAACAGTATGTGAACCAAGAACTTCCAAATGTTCAAGATGGATTTAGAAAAAGGGAGAGGAATCAGAGATCAACTTGCCAACCTCCATTGGATCATAGAAAAGGCAAGAAAATTCTGGAAAAACCTACTTCTGCTTCATTGACTATGCTAAAACCTTTGGCTGTGTGGATCACAACAAACTTCAGAAAATTCTTAAAGACATGGAAATGCCAGACCACCTTACCTGCCACCTGAGAAATGTGTATGCAGGTCAAGAAGCATCAGTTAGAAGCAGACATGGGACAACAGACTGGTCCACATTGGGAAAGGAGTATGTCAAGGCTGTTTATTATCACCCTGCTTATTTAACTTATATGCAGAGTACATCATGTGACATGCCAGGCTGTATCAAGCACAAGCTTGAATCAAGACTACCAGGAGAAAAATAATAACCTCAGAAATTCAGATGACACCACCATTATGGCAGAAAACAAAGAGGAACTAAAGAGCCTCTTGATTAAGGTGAAAGAGGAGAGTGAAAAGGCTGGCTTAAAACTCAACATCCATTAAACAAAGATCATGGCATTCGGCCCCATGTCTTCATGGCAAATAGATGAGGAAACAATGGAAACAGTGACAGACTTTATTTTCTTGGGCTCCAAAGTCACTGCAGATGGCAACTGCAGTCATGAAATTAAAAGACATTTGTTCCTTGGAAGAAAAGCTCTGACAAACCTAGGCAGTATATATAAAAAAAAAGCCAACAAAGGTCCAGTAGTCATGTCTAGATGTGGGAGTTGGACCATAAAGAAGGCTGATCATCAAATAATCGATGCTTTTGAAATATGGTGTTGGAGAAGACTCTTGAGACTCTCTTGGACAGCAAGAGGATCAAACCGGTCAATCCTAAAGGAAATCATTCATTGGAAGGACTGATGCTGATGCTGAAGCTTAAGCTCCAATACTTTGGCTACCTGATGCGAAAGAACTAACTCATTAGAAAAGACCCTGATGCTGGGAAAGATTGATGGCAGGAGGAGAAGGGAATGACAGGATGAGATGGTTGGATGGTATCACTGACTCACTGTACATGAGTTTGAGCAAGCTCTGGGAGATGGTAAAGAAAAGGGAAGCCTGGCATGCTCCATCCATGGGGTCTCAAAGAGTCAGACTGACTGAGTGACTGAACAACAACAATGTCAATTACATCTCAATTTAACAAAAGTTACATGATTCTGTTTTCTAGTCCCAAAATCCAAAAAAGAGTATTGTGATTGATAGATTAACATTAATTTGAGTCATAAATGATTGAATCTTTCTGAAAAATTTCTTTCAAAATTGTTTTAGTAAATAGTAAAAGCTGCTTTTGCAACATAAAAATACATTTTAGATAATAGAAAACCTTTAAACTTGCTAATAAAGACACGTATGCTTTGAATTTAGATTCAATGCATGCATTTAGTTTCACTGTATACACTGGTCTTATTCATACTTCAATACTGATGATATCCATGTATGACAGAACTATAAAGGATGGAGTTTAGAAAAACTAGGGATTATTTCCAAGTCCCTTAGACTAATATGTTCATGAAATGCGTGTGTGTATTTGTGCACTCAGTCACTTCTGACTCTGTGACCCCATGGACTGTAGCCTGTCAGGCTCCTTTGTCCATGGGATTGTCCCTGCAAAAACACTTGTACGGGTTGCCATTTCCTCCCTCAGTGCATCTTTCAAAAGCAAAAATCAGCCGCAGGTCTCCTGTATCTCCTGTATTGCAGGATTCTTTACCACTGAGCCACTGGGGAAGCCTCCCTAAATGTGAATCTTCATTAAATGTGAGAGGAAATTTAATATGCCCAGTTATATATTAAAACTTTATGTATATTAACCTGCCATTTATAAAAGAAACAGGAACAATTATGACAGTGCATAGTAATTGTTATTTTAATTTTTAAGTTACACATATAATTTTAAGAGGTAGATATATGCTGTAAATCAGCTTTTGAAATCTGGCTCTGCAACAAGCAAAATTACTATTGAATTCTTTGTCAAGTTCCAATTAATTTGCAGATGACCTTCTTCAAAATGTTAAAATGTACCCACAGTCAGCTATTGTAAACTCTATATATGAACACAATCTCTCAAGTAACATATAGAACAATTATTTACAATAATTTCTCCAAAGGTTTTAGAGAAAGGAGTTAAAATTCTATTTTTTGTCCAGTTTAAGAACTATCACTTATATTTTCCTTGTTATTTTTCACCTGTTTGCACTTAATCTGTAAGGAAAACATGCATTTTCTAGAAGATACTGCAAATAAACTTGCAAATACCTTGAAGAGAAAAGTCTGCTGGGTAATACCCAGCATGGTTCCCTAAAGATCAAGTATTGTCAGATGAATTTAATCTCCTTCTGTAACAGAATGACAGCCTGAGATATCGAGGGGAAGTGATACACGTAATTTATTTTGACTTTATCAAGGTTATTGAGACCAGTCTAAAATACTGGCTCATCAATAAACTGTGAAAATCCAAGCAAGTGATACACCTACAAAGTGTTCTCAGGAGGCAGGAAACGGGCACTCTAAGAGTGGTCGCCCATGGATCAATGTCAGTCTGGGGTTATGATAAAAAACATCTCCCAGATTCCCAAGGATAGGCAAATATTTGTATCAGTGCCCTGAAAATGGACATAGGCATAATTTTGATCATGTGACACTAGCCCAAAGCTTCTAAAGATCAGTTTAGAATTTGAAGTGTCATCACTAAAGGAAGATTCAATAAGAAATTAATGATACAGAAAGTCAGAGCACTGGATTCAGGAGAGTACCCATTAAGTAAAAATGATGCAAAAAGGTTATGGGGACAAACAATGTTTGAGAATCATAGAAATGAAATTAGAATTCAAAAGCAATAATGATCTTTCAAACTCCTTTATTGTATCTAAGGCACAAAGAGAGGAAGGGACTCATTCAAAATCACAGGACAAAACTGCACCAGAGCTAAGCATTTAGTATTAGAAATATTTAAGGAATATATAACATGTAGGAATCAAGACAACAAACCTAATACTGGTTAGATCCTTCCTCAGAAGTAGATTATTTATATTATATATATTTAGATTATATATATTATATATATATATTTAGATTATATATATTATATTGATATACAATATCAATTATTCTATTGATATTGTATATAAGGGCAGGAGGAAGTTGGGGGATTAAGAAAAATTCAGAATGATTATAGTATGGCAAATGAGATCTATAAGGAAAGATCACATCATTTCAAATTATTCACTGTAAAGAAAATGAAATGTTTAGCTTAGCTTGGAGGTATTATTATACAAACTATCTTAATAACACTGACAAAACAAGTTGTTAATCCACTACATGGGTTATTGCTAGTAGACACTGTAATTCTCCAATAGTGAGTTACTTATTCCTGGAATAAGTTTTTAGAAGTGTCGTTGAAAGTACAATTTCTCCTTGTTTACATCCTTTTGAAGGAGCCATGGTGGCTCAGATGGTAAAGAATCTGCCTGCAATGCAGGAGACCCAGGTTCAATCCCTGGGTTGGGAAGCTTCCTTGAAAAAGGGAATGGCAACCCACTCCATTATTCTTGCCTGGAGAATCCCATGGACAGAGGATCCTGGTGGGGGGAATCCATGGGGTACAAAGATACAGTTCTTATTATTAGGATCTAATGAACACAAGCATGCCTCACTTGATTCTCCAGAAACATCTTGTTTATCCACTGGGGTGTTTGGATAACATAAAGAAGGTAACCTTGAGATTTTCTAATTCTACTTTGCAAGTTAATCACATATACTTTGATTATTTTCACTATAAATGATATTTTCTAGAAGGCAAAATATTAAACATCTGCTCAGAAGTGAAAGCAACACAAAGTCAGAACAAGCAGGGACTCAGAAGTTAAAGATTTCCATGACTATCATCTTGGATTCTCCAGTGAAAGTCACTGTGCACAGTTCTTCCTGAAAAAAAACAATGCAGTTAAAAAATACTCCATTTATTTCTACAAATAAACAGGCACATGTTGAAATCTTTGTTACAATAAAACAAAAATTTATTGATGTATAACTATATTTCTGATTTGACAGCTACAGCTATAATCATTCAGGCATCTATTTCCCATAAACTCTCCACAGCCATAACCTTTAGAGATTAATTATAAAGTTCCAGGACCAATAGTACACAGACTAATTTTGTAAAACAATAAAAGACAGAATTTCTCATTTGGAGCTAAATGAAACACTAACAGGTTTTTATTCATGGAAATCTTGATGCAGAATCATGGTGCAGCCATTATAGAAGCTATTAAACAAAACCTCAAATCAAAGAAAGTATAGGTGTTCAAAAGAGAAAATGCTTTTCCTGCCAAAGAATCCTCTAAATTCTATGCCTGCTTTTCCTTTTAAACTTATGAACTATGTTTTCAACTTTTCTTGCCTCAACTCTTTCAGAATCGTCCAATAATATCAATAGTAACCAAACAGAAGGAGATACAAGAATTCACAGAAGGAAAATTCCTACTACATTCACACATCTCAACTGAACACAGGCTACCTGTTTTGCTTATTTCAGGATATATCAATAAACTTGTAAATTACCCTGGGTTAGGGATCACACGTTCTGTGACTGCCTTTGTTAGTTTTTTTGTTTTTTTTTTTGTTTTTTTTTTTTTTTTAAAGCAAAACAAAATAGGCAATAGTTGACCCTATACGCTGGATGAAGATGTTCCATTCTGTACATTTTCCAGTTAAGTATGGAAAAGGCTGTGTTTCATTCCTTATTTTAATAAAACTTATCACAAACAAACGTTTTTGGAAAAAGTTAAATGGCAAGAGTCAAGCATATAATGCAGATTGGAATAAGAAGTTATGAGAAATGTGCAGAGAATATAAAATGTAATTATTTTTAAATGACAAAATTGTAAACATATTAACACCAATATAAAATTTTAATTGACTACTATATTTTTAGTTTTCATACTTTACCTTCTGGGGATTTAGGAACTAGTAACAGTGATAAAGCTGAATGGCAATCCTGCTACAATATGATGTTTAAAATAGAGTATGTTCCTTGTGAAATTAAAAAAAAAAATTCTCCTCCTTTTTTGAGTTTTCTGGTTATATAGATCATTGTGGAAATGGCTTATAGGAAGTAAACATCTTCCTCTAAGGTAAAATGCTCACATGTCCACAGATAAAAAGAACTGAGAGATTATTCATTTCTATTTACAATTTTGCCTTATAAAAAAATGCTGCCCAGGAGGGGAAAATTAAAATATTCACTCAGATTGATCTGAAAGCTGAGATCTTAGTTATTGAGATATATTTTTTAAATGATAGAAAATTATAAATCATTTTTCATCCTTTGTGATATTTGTGGGTTTAGAGTATTTTACTTCAGTCGCTCAGTCATGTCCAGTGACCCCATGAACTGCAGCACAGCAGGCATCCCTGTCCATCACCAGCTCCCAGAACTTACTCAAACCCATGTCCATTGAGTCAGTGATGCCATCCAACCATCTCATCCTCTGTCGTCCCCTTCTCCTCCCACCTTCAATCTTTCCCAGCATCAGGGTCTTTTCAAATGAGTCAGCTGTTTGCATCAGGTGGCCAAAGTATTGGAGTTTCAGCTTCAACATCAGTCCTTCCATGAATATTTAGGACCGATTTTCTTTAGGATGGACCGGTTGGATGTCCTTGCTGCCCAAGGGGCTCTCAAGAGTCTTCTCCAACACCACAGTTCAAAAGCATCAATTCTTTGGTGCTCAGCTTTTTTATATTCCAACTCTCACATCCATACATGACTACTGGAAAAACCACAACTTTGACTAGAAGGACCTTTGTTGGCAAAGTAATGTCTCTGCTTTTTAATATGCTGTCTAATTTGGTCATAAGTTTTCTTCCAAGGAGCAAGAGTATTTTAAGGATTAATTAATTGAACCCAGTTTCAGAACTATAAACATTTCTTTTCTATCCATACCACATTAATTTAGGAGAAATAAGATAAAATCAAGAAGGAAAATCTATCAGAAATATAGTTAAAGTATAATGCCCAAAGTAGATCCTGAGGTCAGGTCAAGTCTGACCTTGTAAACAGAACTTTAGTCAGTCTGATTTAGGGACAATGTCCCTTTCAGCTGCATCTCAATCTCCTGGCCTATTGATTGATATGATATAAAGGAATTGAATTTCCTTATATACCTTAGACTATACTGGAAAATCAGTTGAAATATCAGAAGTATAATGTTATAGCAGAATCACTGCCAGCTCTTTCATTACGTATCTGTGTTACCACAAATAAGTCAATTTCTCATCCTGCAAGTACCATTTGTAATAAGAAGGGATTGTGTTAATTATTTCAAGTCACTTAAATCTCTAAAATTTAACTTGAGAAATACTTGCCAATTCTGGTTTCCTTGGTGTGCATGCCCAGCAGTGGGATTGCTGGGTAGTATGGCAGTTCTAGTTCCAGTTTTTTAAGGAATCTCCACACTGTTCTCCATAGTGGCTGTACTAGTTTTCATTCCCACCAACAGTGTAAGAGGGTTCCCTTTTCTCCACACCCTCTCCAGCATTTATTGCTTGTAGACTTTTGGATCGCAGTCATTCTGACTGGCGTGAAATGGTACCTCATTGTGGTTTTGATGTGCATTTCTCTGACAATGAGTGATGTTGAGCATCTTTTCATGTGTTTGTTAGCCATCTCTATGTCTTCTTTAGAGAAATGTCTATTTGATTCTTCGGCCCATTTTTTGATTGGGTCGTTTATTTTTCTGGAATTGAGCTGCAGGAATTGCTTGTATATTTTTGAGATTAGTTCTTTGTCAGTTGCTTCATTTGCTATTATTTTCTCCCATTCTGAAAACTGTCTTTCCATCTTGCTTATAGTTTCTTTTGTTGTGCAGAAGCTTTTAATTTTAACTAGATCCCATTTGTTTATTTTTGCTTTTATTTCCAATATTCTGGGAGGTGGGTCATAGAGGATCCTGATGAAACTGGAGCCGATTATACAGAGTGAAGTAAGCCAGAAAGAAAGACACTGATACAGTATACTAATGCATATATATGGAATTTAGAAAGATGGTAATGATAACTCTGTATGCGAGACAGCAAAAGAGACACCGATGTATAGAACAGTCTTTTGGACTCTGTGGGAGAGGGAGCGAGGGGGATGATTTGGGAGAATGGCATTGAAACATGTATAATATCATATAAGAAATGAATCGCCAGTCCAGGTTCGATGCAGGATACAGGAAGCTTGGGGCTGGTGCACTGGGATGACCCAGATGGATGGTATGGGGAGCAAGGTGGGAGGGGGGTTCAGGATGGGGAACACATGTACACCCGTGGAAGATTCACGTTGATGTATGGCAAAATCTGTGGCGGATTCATTTTGATATTTGGCAAAACTAATACAATTATCTAAAGTTTAAAAAATAAAATTAAAAAAAAATAAAACTCAAAAAAAAGAATATTCTAAAAAAAATAAATAAAGACTGCTTTAATAGGAAAAAAATAAAAAAATAAAAACATGATTTTATATATTAAAAAAATAATAAAATAAATAAATTTAAATTAAATAAAGAAAAAGAAATACTTGCCAATAAGAATATAAACAATAGGTGTTTTTTTGATAACCTAAGAATGCAATTAATCAAAACTTTCTAGTTATCAAATGTAATATTTCCTCAAACAAACAGTCAACACTTATCTGACTCCTAGAGACAAGCTGAGGGCTTTAGGAACTACTCTTTGAAAATGAATGACATGGGGAAATCACTCATACAATCTCCACAATACATTATTTAACACTATTCATTTTTCTCATGTTCACTTTGACATCCTTCAAAGACCAATTCAAATGTCACATGCTAAGCTTGAATTCCTTCCTTATTTACAATCTCCACAATACATTATTTAACACTATTCATTTTTCTCATGTTCACTTTGACATCCTTCAAAGACCAATTCAAATGTCACATGCTAAGCTTGAATTCCTTCCTTATTTGGTTATTCAGAAGATTTTCCCCTTTCTCTGTATTCTCACAGCACTTTGTCCTCTCATCACTTTTATCACATTTCTTCTCAGAGTATGATCATTTATCAGTTCAGTTCAGTTCCCTTGCTCAGTCATGTTTGATTCTTTTGGACCACATGGACTGTAGCATGCCAGGCTTCCCTGGCCATCACCAACTTCCATAGCTTGCTCAAACTAGTCCATCGAGTCAGTGTTGTCATCCAACCATCTCATCCTCTGTTGTCCCCCTCTTCTCCTGCCTTCAGTCTTTTCCAGCATCAAGGTCTTTTCCAGTGTGTCAGTTCTTCACATCAGGTGGCCAAGTATTGGAGCTTCAGTTTCAGCATCAGGCCTTCCAATGAATATTCAGGACTGATTTCCTTTAAGACTGACTAGTTTGATCTCCTTGCAGTCCAAGGGACTCTTAAGAGTCTTCTCCAACACCACAGTTCAAAAGCATCAATTCTTCATCACTCAGCCGTCTGATCATCTATGCATTTATAAATGTATGATCATTTATATACTTACTAATTTTTAATGTTTCTTCTACTAGATCATAAGCACTTGAAAGCCAGTAATCCTTGTCTTTTCTCCTCATAGTGTCAATTTATAGCTTTATCCATTGCTGGAATATTGTAGATTGCAGATAAGTGAGTTTTGTTAAAAAAAAAAAAAAAAAAAAACTATATAAGAATTAAGCTAATTAGACTCCAATTAAAATAATGAAATTTAAAAAAGAATTAAGCTAATTATTGTGGAATGGCTGTTAATGGTCACTAGCTACATTGCATTCACATACTGAACCTCTGAGTATGTCTATCATTATCATTTGCTAGTCATTTTTATCTATACAAAATAAAGGCAGTGCCAAAGAATGTTCAAACTACCACAAAATTGCATTTGTTTCACAAACTAGCAAAGTAATGCTCACAATTATTCAAGCTAGGCTTCAACAGTATGTGAACCGAGAACTTCCAGATGCTCAAGCTGGATTTAGAAAAGGCAGAGGAACCAGAAATCAGATTGCCTTTGTCTCACAGAAAAAGCAAGAGAATTCCAGAAAAGCACTTACTTCTGCTTCATTGACTAAGCTACAGCCTTTGACTGTGGATCACAACAAACTGCAGAGAATTCTTAAAGAGATGGGAATATCAGGCCACCTTACCTGCCTCCTGAGAAATCTGTATGCAGGTCAAGAGTCATCAGTTAGAAGTGGACATGGAAAAACAGAGTGGTCCACATTGGGAAAGGAGTACATCAAGTCTGTATATTGTCACCCTGTTTATTTAACTTATGTGCAGAGAACATCATGTGAAATTCTGGGCTCAATGAAGCACAAGGTGGAATAAAAACTGCTGGGAGAAATATCAATAACTTCAGATATGCAGATGACACCACCCTTATGCAGAAAGCAAGGAGGAAGTGAAGAGCCTCTTGATGAGAAAGAGGAGAGTGAAAAAGCTGGCTTAAAACTCAACATTTAAAAAGCTAAGGTCACAACATCCAGTCCCATCACTTCATGGCAAATAGATGGGGAAACAATGGAAACATTGACAGACTTGACTTTGGGGGCTCCAAAATCATTGCAGATGATGACTGCAGCCATGAAACTAAAAGACACTTGCTCCTTTGAAGAAAAGCTATGAGAAACCTAGACAGTATTTTAAAAAGTGAAGGTATTACTTGGCAGACAAAGTCCTATCTAGTCAAAGAAATAGTTTTTCCAGTAGTCATGTATGGATGTGAGAATTGGACCATAAATAAAGCTGAGTACTGAAGAATTGATGCTTTTGAACTGTGGTGTTGGAGAAGCCTCTTGAGAGTCTCTTGGAGGAGGACAAAGGAGATCAAAACAGTCAATCCTACTGGAAATCCTTCCTTAATGTTCATTGCAAGGACTGATGCTGAAGCTGAGGCTTCAATACTTTGGCCACCTGATGTGAAGAACTTCCTCATTGTAAAAGATTCTGATGCTGGAAAAGATTGAAGGCAGGAGGAGAAGGGGATGACAGAGGATGAGATGGTTGGACAGTATCACCGACTCAATGTACCTGAGTTTGAGCAAGTTCCAGGAGTTGGTGATGGATGGGGAGGTCTGGCGTGCTGTAGTCCACGCGGTCACAAAGAGTCAGACATGACTGAGCAACTGAACTGAACTGAGAGTTGTCATCCTTCTGTATTTTCTAATTTTAGACAGAAAGATTTCAAGTTTTCATGATTCAATATGATGCTTGCTTTGAGTTTTTCATTAATAGTCTTTAATATAGTGAGATATGTCCCTGCTATCCCAACTTTATTGAGAGTTTTTATCATGAATGGATATTGAATATTGTCAAATGATTTCCTGCATCTAGGGAGATGATCATGGCTTTTAGACTTCATTTTGTGAATGTAGTGTATCATATAGATTGAACTGTGGCTATTGTACCATGTTTGCATCCCTGGAATAAATCACATTTGTCATGGTATATGATCCTTTCTATACATGGTAGAATTCTGTTTGCTCGTATATTGTTAAGGATAGTTCCATCTACATTCATCTGAAATATTGTTCTGTAATTCTTTCTTTTTTGGTAGTGTCTTTTTTTTTTTTTTCTGATTTGGCATCAGGGTAATGGTGGTCTCACAGTATTAACTGGGAGTGTTCCCTTATTTTCAATTTTTTGGAATACTTTGAAGATAACATGTTAATCCATCTTTATATATATGAATTCTCCTGTGAGTCTATCTTGTCTTTGATTTTTGCTTGTTGAATGGTTTTGTTTATGGATTCAATTTCAATAATAGTAACTGAGAGAGTCAATTCCTAAGCAGACTGATAAGAAGTTCAGGGTGCCAAAGGAGGAAAAGGGGTCTGCTGCTGCTGCTGCTGCTAAGTCACTTCAGTCGTGTCCAACTCTGTGGAACTCCAAAGACGGCAGCCCACCAGGCTCCCCCGTCCCTGGGATTCTCCAGGCAAGAACACTGGAGTGGGTTGCCATTTCCTTCTCCAATGCATGAAAGTGAAAAGTGAAAGTGAAGTTGCTCAGTCGTGTCCAACCCTCAGCGACCTCATGGACTGCAAGAACACTGGAGTGGGGTGCCATTGCCTTCTCCAGAAAGGGGTCTGGGGCTCTCGAAATGGAGATTGGGGGTCTGGAATTCTCAAGGAGGAGCAAAGGACATTTTTTTTTTTTTTTTTATCCTCTGCATTCCTTCAGTTCAGTTCAGTTCAGTCTCTCAGTCATGTCCGACTCTTTGCGATCCCATGAACCACAGCATGCCAGGCCTCCCAGTTCATCAACAACTGCTGGAGTCCAAACAAATCCATGTCTATCAAGTCGGTGATGCCATCCAACAATCTCATCCTCTGTCGTCCCCTTCTTCTCCTGCCCTCAATCTTTCCTAGCATTAGGGTCTTTTCAAATGAGTCAGCTCTTTGTATCCGGTGGCCAAAGTATTGGAGTTTCAGCTTCAACATCAGTCCTTCCAATGAACACCCAGGACTGATCTCCTTTAGGATGGACAGGTTGGATCTCCTTGCAGACTAAAGGACTTTCAAGAGTCTTCTCCAACACCACAGTTCAAAAGCTTCAATTATTCAGTGTTCAGCTTCCTTTATAGTCCAACTCTCACATCCATACATGACCACTGGAAAAACAATAGCCTAGACTAGACGGACCTTTGTTGACAAAGTAATGTCTCTGCTTTTTAATATGTTGTCTAGGTTGGTCATAAGTTTCCTTCCAAAGAGTAAGCATCTTTTAATTTCATGGCTACAAAAAAATATCTGCAGTGTTTTTGGAGTCCAGAGAAATAAACTCAGACACTGTTTCAACTGTTTCCCCAACTATTTGCCATGAAGTGATGGGACCAGATGCCATGATCTTAGTTTTCTGAATGTTCAGCTTTAAGCCAACATTTTCACTCTCCTCTTTCACTTTCATCAAGAGGCTCTTTAGTTCTTCTTCACTTTCTGCCATAAGGGTGGTGAAATCTGCATATCTGAGGTTACTGATATTTCTCTGGGCAATCTTGATTCCAGCTTGTGCTTCCTCCAGCCCAGCGTTTCTCATGATGTACTCTACATATAAGTTAAATAAACAGGGTGACAGTAAACAACCTTGATGTACTATTTTTCCTATTTGGAACCAGTCTGTTGTTCCATGTCCAGTTCTAACAGTTGCTTGCTGAGCTGCATACAGGTTTCTCAAGAGGCAGGTCAGGAGGTCTGGTATTCCCAGCTCTTTCAGAATTTTCTACACTTTATTGTGATCCACACAGTAAAAGGCTCTGGCATAGTCAATAAAGCAGATATAGATGTTTTTTTTGGAACTCACTTGCTTTTGTGATGATCCAGCAGATGTTGGCAATTTGATCTCTAGTTCCTCTGCCTATTCTAAAACCAGCTTGAACATATGGAAGTTCACAGTTCACGTACTGCTGAAGCCTGGCTTGGAGAATTTTGAGCAGTATTTTACTAGCCTGTGAGATGAGTGCAATTGTGCAGTAGTCTGAGCATTCTTTGGCATTGCCTTTCCTTGGGATTGGAATGAAAACTGACCTTTTCTAGCCCTGTGGCCACTGCTGAGTTTTCCAAATTTGCCAGCATATTGAATACAACACTTTCACAGCATCATCTTTCAGGATTTTAAATAGCTCAACTGGAATTCCATCACCTCCACTAGCTTTGTTCGTAGTGATGCTTTCTAAGGCCCACTTGACTTTACATTCCAGGATGTCTGTCTCTAGTTGAGTGAGCATGCCATCGTATTTATCTGGGTCATGAAGATCTTTTTTGTACACTTCTTCTGTATATTCTTGCCACCTCTTCTTAATATCTTCTGCTTCTGTTAGGTCCATACCATTTCTGTCCTTTATTGAGCCCATCTTTGCATGAAATGTTCCATTGGTATCTCTGATTTTCTTAAAGAGATCTCTAGTCTTTCCTATTCTGTTGTTTTTCTCTATTTCTTTGCATTGATTGCTGAGGAAAGCTTTCTTATCTCTCCTTGTTATTCTTTGGAACTCTGCATTCAGATGCTTATATCTTTCCTTTTCTCCTTTGTTTTACACTTCCTTTCTTTTCAAAGCTATTTGTAAGGCATCCTCAGACAGCCATTTTGCTTTTTTGCATTTCTTTTCCATGGGGACGGTCTTGATCCCTGTCTCCTGGACAATGTCACGAACCTGTGTCCATAGTTCATCAGGCACTCTGTCTATCGAATCTAGTCCCTTAAATCTATTTCTCACTTCCACTGTATAATCATAAGGGATTTGATTTAGGTCATACCTGAATGGTCTACTGGTTTTCCCCACTTTCTTCAATTTAAGTCTGGATTTGGCAATAAGGAGTTCATGATCTTGTTTTTGTTGACTGTATAGAGCTTCTCCATCTTTGGCTGCAAATTATATAATCAACCTGATTTTGGTGTCGACCATCTGGTGATGTCCATGGGTAGAGTCATCTCTTCTGTTGTTGGAAGAGGGTGTTTGCTATAACCAGTGTGTTCTCTTGGCAGAATTCTATTAGCCTTTGCCCTGCTTCATTCTCTATTCCAAAGCCAAATTTGCCTGTTACTCCAGGTGCTTCTTGACTTCCTACTTTTGCATTCCAGTCCCCTATAAGGAAAAGGATATCTTTTTTGGATGTTTGTTCTAGAAGGTCTTGTAGGTCTTCATAGAAATGTTCAACTTCAGCTTCTTTAGCGTTACTGGTCTGGGCATAGACTTGGATTACCATGATATTGAATGGTTTGCCTTGGAAACAAACAGACATCATTCTGTCCTTTTTGAGATTGCATCAAGTACGGCATTTCAGAGTCTTTTGTTGTAAATTACATAACTCACTCTGTACTAGGGAGTAAACAACAACAGTGTATCTGGCTGGAAGAGTTTCTCCTTCCTGAAAACCTTCTGACTAATCTTGATATCTTAGAATGCATATTATGGGAGTGGGTCTGGAAGATCTTTCTATTGTTAAATTCTAATTTTGTTATCCTAAAATGTAAATTGCTGTAAAGGTAAAATTTTCACAAACTTGAGGCATTCTTTTGATTCATTTTAAGAACTAATTAAAAGGTATACAACTCCATTGCTAACACTAGTAAGGTATATTCTTTCTGCCCCCTTCTGATGTCTATGTCAGAAGCATTTTCTATCCCTTTTACACTTTAATAAAACTCTATCACACAAAAACTCTGAGCGATCAAGCCTCGCCTTTGGCCCTGGATTGAATTCTTCTTCTCCAGGGGCCAAGAATGCTGGGGTCTTTCGTGGTTCAGCAACAACCTTTCATAACTGTCTTTTTAGATTTTAGATTTCCAGTTTCTTCCTGTTCAGACTTGGAAGTTTGTATGCTTCTATGTACTTATTATTTCTTCTAGGTTGTCAAGTTTGTTGTCTTCTATTGTCTATATCTCTGTAATATTTCTCCTCCATCATTTCTTAATTTGTTTATTAGTGTTCTCTCATTTTTCCTTAATGAGTCTAAAGGCTTGTCAATTTTAACATTTCAAAAAACTGTTTTTTCTTCTTCTTTTTTTGGTCTCTATTTTATTTATTTCTTCTGTAATCTGTATTATTTCCTTCCTTTTGTTCTCTTTGTGGTTTTTTTTTTTATTATTTTTCTAATTCCTATACATGGTAGGTTATTTTTTGTTTTATTTTATTTATTTTTTTTAGATTTCTTTTTCTTTAAGTAGGCCTATAAACTTTCACTTAGAACTGTTTTTACTACACCCTATAGATTTTGAAAACTTATGCTTTCATTTTCATTTATCTCAAATATATTCTGATTTCCTTTTTGATTTCTTCACTGACATATTTCATTTTTAGTAATTTTTTTTTATACTTTGCCTGTTTGTCTTTCTCCCATTTTCTCCCTCTACTTGATCTATGTCACTTTGACATGCATCTTGCTATCTTAACTTTCTTTTCATTTCCATTTGCTTGGAATATCTCTTCCCACACCTCACTTTCATTCTGTGCATGTCTTTACCTCTGAAGTGAGTCTCTTTTAAGCATTATATAGACTGATCTTTTGTGTTTTATTCAATTAACCTCCTTAATGTATTTTGATTGGAGCAAATAGTCCATTGACTTATAAAGTGACCTTTGATAGGCATGTAGCTACTGTTTTTTTGTTTTTGGTTTTTTTTTTTTTTTTTTTTTTTTTGCTTGTTTTCTGGTCATTACTGTGGTACTTCTCCATTATTTTCTTCTTCCTTTAGTCATTTCCTTTCAAACTATTATGATTTTCATTAGTGTGATGCTTTGTATTTCTTTCTCTCTAGTTTTTGTGTATATATTGAAGGTTTTTCATTTGTGGTTACAATGGAGTTCATATGCATTGCCCTCTCACCATATTTTGCTTGTTTAATCCAATATTTCTGTTCAAACACACTGTAAAAAATCTACAATTTGTACTCCCCTTTCTGCTTTTTGTGATCTTGATATTATTTTTTACATATTCATGTCTACCCCTTAATTGTTTATTATAATCATAATCAGTTTTACAATTTTGTCTTAACATTTGCACTAGCTTATTTAAGTTGTTGATTCACAGCCTTCACTATATATTTGTATTAACCTGTGGGATATTTGCTTTCCTATAATTTCTTATTTCATGTCACCTTTAATTTTTTGAATTAATTTATTTTTTTATTGAAGGATAATTGCTTTACAGAATTTTGTAGTTTTCTGTCAAACTTCAACATGAATCAGCCATAGGTATACATATATCCTCTCCATTTTGAACCTCCCTCCCATCTCCCTCCCTATCACACCCCTCTAGGTTGACACTTTTTATCTAAATGAAGAAAGACCTTTTAACACTTTTTGTAATGTTGGTTTAGTATTGATTGGCTCTTTATGTCTTTGGTTGTTGGAGAAGGTATTTTATGTTTTCTTCCATTCTTAATAATAACTTTCTTGGGTAGATGTGCTAGGTTGAAAGCTTTTCCCTTTCAGCATTTTAATGATATCATGCCACTCCCATGTGCTCTGCAATTTTCTGCTGAAAAATAAGTTGATAGCCTTATAGAATTTCCCTTGTATTCTCTTTTTCTCTTGCTGCCTTTTCACTTTAAATTTTACCATTTTAATTATATGCCTTTGTGTGGGTTTCTTTTGAGTCATCTTGTTTGGAAACTGCTTTCTGTAGCTGGATAGTTCCTTCTTAAGATGTGGGAAATGTTCATCTATAATTTAATCAAATATACTTCTGACCACTTTATTTCCATCTTTTCCTTCTGGAAGCCCTTTAATGTAAATATTAATACTTTTGATGTTGTCCCAAAGATTCTTTAAACTATCCTTATATTTTAAAATTTGCTTTTCTTTTTCTTCCTTCTGATTGCATGGTTTCTATTATTCTTTCAGATTACTTATGTCTTCTGTATCACCGAATCTGCTATTAATTCCTTCTAATGTACTTTTCACTTCAGTTACTGTACCCTTTAGTTCTGACTGGTCACTTTTTATACTTTTTAGTTCTTTGTTAATTATCTCTGGGATTTCTATTTTGTTCCATTGATCCATATTTCAGTCTTTGTGCCAGTACCATACTGTCTTGATGACAGTAGCTCTGTAATATACTCTGAAGTCAGGCAGGTTGATTCCTACCATTCCATTATTCTCCCTCAAGATTGCTTTGACTATTTGAAGTTTTTTGTATTTCCATACAAATTGTGAA
The DNA here is from genome assembly GCF_019923935.1 of Bubalus bubalis. Classification (NCBI taxonomy): domain Eukaryota; kingdom Metazoa; phylum Chordata; class Mammalia; order Artiodactyla; family Bovidae; genus Bubalus; species Bubalus bubalis. The sequence goes on along the minus strand of NC_059181.1, from coordinate 76,972,246 downwards.
AGTATTTGTTCTAGTTTTCTGAAAAATACTGTTGGCAGCTTGATAAGGACTGCACTGTATCTATAGATTGGGTAGTATACTCATTTTCACTATATTGATTCTTCCAATGCATGAGCATGGTATATTTTTCCATCTATTTGTGTCATCTTTGATTTCTTTCATCAGTGTTTTATAGCTACATATATATATTTTTTTTCTTTTGTTTATATATATTGCTTATATATTTCTTGTGTGTGTGTGTGTATATATATATATATATATATATATATATATATATATATATATATTTCTTTTGTTTCCTTAGGTAGATTTATTCTTAAGTATTTTACTTTTTTCATTGCAATGGCAAATGGAATTGTTTACTTATATTCTCTTTCTGTTTTCTCATTGTGAGTGCATAAGAATACAAGGGATTTCTCTGTGTTAATTTTATATCTTGCAACTTTACTATAGTCATTGATTAGCTCTAGTAATTTTCTGATGGTATCTTTAGGGTTTTCTATGAAAAGGTTCAGGTCATCTGCCAACAGTGAGAGTTTTACTTCTTCTTTTCCAATCTGGATTCTTTTTATTTCTTTTTCTTCTCTGATTGCTGTGTATAAAACTTCCAAAACTATGTTGAATAATAGGGGTGAGAGTGAGCACCCTTGTCTTGTTCCTAACTTTAGCAGAAATGCTTTCAGTAATTCATCATTGAGGATAAAATTTGCTGTGGGTATATTATATATGGCTTTTATTATGTTGAGGTATATTCCTTCCTTGCCTGCTTTCTGGAGGGCTTATTTATTTATTTATTTTTTATCATAAATGGATGTTGAATTTTGTCAAAGGCTTTCTCTGTATCTATTGAGATAATCAAATGATTTTTATCTTTCAATTTGTTAATGTGGTGTATTACATTGATTTATTTGTGAATATTAATGAATCCTTGCATTCCTGGGATAAAGCCCAATTGGTCATGATGTATGATCTTTTTAATATGTTGTTGGATTCTGTTTGCTAGAACTTCATTGAGGATTTTTGCATCTATATTCATCAGTGATATTGGCCTGTAGTTGTTTTTTTTTTTTTTTTTTTTTTTTTTTTTTTTTTTTTTTTGTAGCATCTTTGTCTGGTTTTCCTATTAGGGTGATGGTGGCATCATAGAATGAGTTTGGCAGTTTACTTTACTCTGAAATTTTCTGGAAGAGTTTGAGTAGGATAGGTGTTAGCTCTTCTCTAAAATATTGGTAGAATTCCCCTGAGAAACCATCTGGTCCTGAACTTTTGTTTCTAGAAGATTTTTTACTACAGTTTTGATATTCGGGCTTGTGATGGATCTGTTAAGATTTTCTATTTCTTGTTGGTTCAGTTTTGGAAGGTTATACTTTTCAGGAGAGGTCAGAGGAGGCGGCTGAGAAGAGCAAACCCATGTCCAAGGAGCGGCGGCTGCTCAGGCACAGGAGGGCCAAGGAGGAGCTATTTCATGTTCAAGGTGAGGAGAAGCAGCCATGAGGAGATGCCCCTCATCCAAGGTAAGGAGCAGTGGCTGTGCTTTGCTCGAGCAGCCATGAAGAGATACCCCACATCCAAGGTAAGAGAAACCCAAGTAAGACGGTAGGTGTTGTGAGAGGGCATCAGAAAGCAGACACACTGAAACCATAATCACAGAAAACTAGCCAATCTGATCACAAGGACCACAGCCTTCTCTGACTCAATGAAACTAAGCCATGCCATGTGGGGCCACCCAAGATGGGAGGGTCATGGTGGGGACGTCTGATAGAATGTGGTCCACTGGAGAAGGGAATGGCAAACCACTTCAGTATTCTTGCCTTGAGAACCCCACAAACAGTATGAAAAGGCAAAACGATAGGATACTGAAAGGGGAACTCCCTGGTTTGGTAGGTGTCCAATATGCTACTGGAGATCAGTGGAGAAATAACTCCAGAAAGAATGAAGGGATGGTGCCAAAGTAAAAGCAATACCCAGTTGTGGATGTGACTGGTGATAGAAGCAACATCTAATGCTGTAAAGAGCAATATTGAATAGGAACCTGGGATGCCAGGTCATTGAATCAAGGCAAATTGGAAGTGGTCAAACAGGAGATGGCAAGAGTGAAAGTTGACATTCTAGGAATCAGTGAACTAAAATGGACTGGAATGGATGAATTTAACTCAGATGACCATTATATCTACTACTGTGGGCAGGAATCCTTTAGAAGAAATGGAGTAGCCATCATGGTCAACAAAAGAGTCCAAAATGCAGTACTTGTATGCAATATCAAAAATGTCAGAATGATCTTTGTTTGTTTCCATTGCAAACCATTTAATATTAAAGTCATCCAAGCCAATGCCCCAACCAGTAACATAGAAGAAGCTGAAGTTGAATGGTTCTATGAAGACCTACAAGACCTTTTAGAACTAACACCTGAAAAAGATGTCCTTTTCCTTATAGGGGCCTGGAATGCAAAAGTAGGAAGTCAAGAAACTTCTGGGGTAACAGGCAAATTTGGCCTTGGAGTACGGAATGAAGCAGGGCAAAGCCTAATAGACTTTTGCCAAGATAAAGCACTGGTCATAACAAACACTCTCTTCCAACAACACGAATGAAGACTCAACAAATGGACATCACCAGATGGTCAACACCAAAATCAAATTGATTATATTCTTTGCAGCCAAAGATACAGAAGCTCTATACAGTCAGCAAAAATAAGACTGGGAGCTGACTGTGGCTCAGATCATGAACTCCTTATTGGCAAATTCAGACTTAAATTGAAGAAAGTAGGAAAAACCACTAGACCATTCAGGTATGACCTTAATCAAATCCCCTATGATTATACAGTGGTAGTGAGAAATAGATTTAAGGGACTAGATCTGATAGACAGAATACCTGATGAACTATGGATGGAGGTTTGTGACATTGTCCAGGAGAAAGGGATCAAGATCATCCCCATGGAAAAGAAATGCAAAAAAGCAAAATGGCTGTCTGAGGAGGCCTTACAAATAGCTGTTAAAAGAAGAGAAGTGAAAAGTAAAGGAGAAAAGGAAAGATATAAACATCTGAATGCAGAGTTCCAAAGTATAGCAAGGAGAGATAAGAAAGCCTTCCTCAGCGATCAATGCAAAGAAATAGAGAAAAACAACAGACTGTGAAAGACTAGAGATCTCTACAAGAAAATTAGAGATACCAAGGGAACATTTCATGCAAAGATGGGCTCAATAAAGGACAGAAATGGTATGGACCTAACAGAAGCAGAAGACATTAAGAGCTGGCAAGAATACACAGAAGTGTACAAAAAAGAGCTTCATGACCCAGATAATCATGATCGTGTGATCACTCACCTAGAGCCAGACATCTTGGAATGTGCAGTCAAGTGGGCTTTAGAAAGCATCACTATGAACAAAGCTAGTGGAGATGATGGAATTCCAGTGTAGTTATTTTAATTCCTGAAAGATGATGCTGTGAAAGTTCTGCACTCAAAATGCCAGCACATTTGGAAAACACAGCAGTGGCCACAGGATTAGAAAAGTTCAGTTTTCATTCCAGTCCCGAAGAAAGGCAATGCTAATGAATGCCCAAACTACTGCACAATTGCACTCATCTCACACACTAGTAAAGTAAAGCCCAAAATTATCCAAGCCAGGCTTCAGCAGTACGTGAATAGTGATATTCCGTATGTTCAAGCTGGTTTTAGAAAAGGCAAAGGAACCAGAGATCAAATTGTCAATATCCACTGGAACATCAAAAAAGCAAGAGAGCTCTAGGAAAACAAAAACAAAAACAAAAAACATGTATTTCTGCTTTATTGACTATGCCAAAGCCTTTGACTGTGTGGATCACAATAAACAGTGGAAAATTCTGAAAGAGATGGGAATACCAGACCACCTGACCTGCCTCTTGAGAAACCTATATGCAGGTCAGGAAGCAACAGTTAGAACTGGACATGGAACAACAGACTGGTTCCAAATAGGAAAAGGAGAACGTCAAGGCTATATATTGTCACCCTCCTTATTTAACTTATATGCGGAGTATATCATGAGAAACGCTGGGCTGGAAGAAGCACAAGCTGGAATCAAGATTGCCGGGAGAAATATCAATAATCTCAGATATGCAGATGACAGCACCCTTATGGCAGAACGTGAAGAGGAACTAAAACGCCTCTTGATGAAAGTAAAAGAGGAGAGTGAAAAAGTTGGCTTAAAGCTCAACATTCAGAAAACTAAGATTATGGCATCTGGTACCATCACTTCATAGGAAATAGATGGGGAAACAGTGGAAACAGTGGCTGACTTTATTTTTTTGCGCTCCAAAATCATGGCAGATGGTGATTTCAGCCATGAATTTACAAGACACTTACTCCTTGGAAGGAAAGTTATGACCAACCTAGATAGCGTATTCAAAAGCAAAGATATTACTTTGCCAACAAAGGTCCGTCTAGTCAAGGCTATTGTTTTTCCAGTGGTCATGTATGGATGTGTGAGTTGGACTGTAAAGAAAGCTGAGTGCTGAAGAATTGATGCTTTTGAACTGTGGTGTTGGAGAAGACTCTTGAGAATCCCTTGGACTTCAAGGAGATCCAACCAGTCCATCCTAAACGAGATCAGTCTTGGGTGTTCATTGGAAGTACTGATGCTGAAGCTGAAACTTCAATACTTTGGCCACCTTATGCAAAAAGGTGACTCTTTGGAAAGACCCTGATGCTGGGAAGGATTGGGGGCAGGAGAAGAAGGGGACGACAGAGGATGAGATGGCTGGATGGCATCACTGACTCAATGGACATGAGTTTGAGTGAACTCCAGGAGTTGGTGATGGACAGGGAGGCCTGTCGTGCTGTGATTCATGGGGTCGCAAAGAGTCGGACACGATTGATTGACTGAAATGAACTGAACTGAAACTTTTCTAAGAATTCCTCCATTTCTTGCAAGTTATGTATTTTCTTGGCATACAGTTGCTGATAGTAATCTCTTATGGTCCATTGTATTTCTGTTTTGTCTGTTGTGATTTCTCCAATTTCCTTTCTAATTTTATTTATTTGGTTCTTCCTCCTTTTTTTTTTTTTTTTTTTTTCTTTATGAGTCTGGCTAATGGTTTGTCTCTTTTATTTATCTTCTCAAAGAACAAGCTTCAGTTTTGTTGATTTTTGTTATAGTCTCCTCTGTTACTTTTTTATTTATTTATGCCCCAATTTTTATCATTCTACTAACCTTGGGGTTCTTAATTTCTTCTTTTTCTAGTTGCTTTAGGTGTAATGTTATGTTATTTATTTTATTTTTCTCTTGTTTCTTGAGGAAATCGTGTATTGCTATGAACCTTCCCCTTAGCACTGCTTTTACTGAATCCCAAAGGTTTTGGTTGTTGTGTTTTCATTTTCATTTGTTTCTATGCATATTTTGATTTCTTTTTTTATTGCTTCTATGATTTTTTGGTTATTTAAAAGAGCTTTGCTTAGCCTTCATATGTTGGTATTTTTAATAGTTTTTTTTTTTTTTTTCTGTAGTTGACATCTAATCTTACCACTTTGTGATCAGAAAGGATGCTTCCTATGATTTCAAGTTTTTTGAATTTACCAAGGCTAGATTTATGGCCCAGGATGTGAACTATCCTGAAGAATGTTCCTTGTGCAGTTGAGAAAGAGGTGAAATTCATTGTTTAGGGATGAAATGTCCTATAGATATATAATTAGGTCTAACTGGTCCATTTTATCTTTTAAAGGTTTTGTTTCCTTTCTAATTTTCTGCCTGGTTGATCTATCCATAGTTGTGAGTGGGGTATTAAAGTCTTCCACTATTATTGTGTTACTGTTAATTTCCCCTTTCATACTTGTTAGTGTTTGCATTACATATTGCAGTCTTCCTATGTTGGGTGAATATATTTTTATCATTTTGTATCTTGTTCTTGGATTGATCCTTTGATCATGATGTATTGTCCTTCTTTGTCTCTTTTCACAGCCTTTGTTTTAAAGTCTATTTTATCTGATATGAGTATTGCTACTCCTGCTTTCTTTTGGCCATCATTTGCATGAAATATTTTTCCATCCCTTCACTTTCAGTCTGTATGTGTCCCTTGTTTTGAGGTGGGTCTCTCGTAGACAGCATATATAGGGGTCTTGTTTTTGTATCCATGCTGCAAAAACTGGTCAAGCACTTTAAAAGAATGAAACTAGAACACTATCTAACACCATCAGAAAAGTAAACTCAAAATGGGTTAAAGATCTAAATATAAGACCAGAAACTATAAAACTCCTAGAGGAAAATATAAGCAAAATAATCTCTGACATAAATCACAGCAGGATCCTCTATGACCCACCTCCTAGAGTAATGGAAATAAAAGCAAAAATAAACTATGTGACTTAATTAAACTTAAAGCTTTTGCACAATGAAGGAAACTATAAGCAAGGTGAAAAGACAGCTTTCAGAATGGGAGAAAATAATAGCAAATGAAGCAACTGACAAAAAATTAATCTCAGAAATATATAAGCAACTCCTGCAGCTCAGTTCCAGAAAAATAAATGACCGAATCAAAAATTGGCCAAAGAACTAAACAGACATTTCTTCAAAGAAGACATACAGATGGCTAACAGACAAATGAATACATACTCAACATCACTCATTATCAGAGAAATGCAAATCAAAACCACAATGATATACCATCTCTCCCCAGTCAGAATGGCTTCTATCAAAAAGTCTACAAGCAATAAATGCTGGAGAGGATGTGGAGAAAACGGAACCCTCTTACACTGTTGGTGGAAATGCAAACTAGTACAGCCACTATGGAGAACAGTGTGGAGATTCCTTAAAAAACTGGAAATAGAACTGCCATATGACCCCACAATCCCACTGCTGGGCATACACACTGAGGAAACCAGAATTGAAAGAGACACATGTATCCCAATGTTCATTACAGCTCTATTTACAATAGCTCGAAAATGGAAGCAACCTAGATGTCCATTGGCAAACAAATGCATAAGAAAGTTGTGGTACATATGCACAATGGAATACTACTCAGTATTAAAAAGAATGCATTAGAACCTATTCTAATGAGGTAGATGAAACTGGAACCTATTATACATAGTGAAGTAAGTCAGAAAGAGAAACACCAATAAAGTATACTAACACATATATATGGAATTGCAATGATGGTAACAATGACTCTACATGTGAGATAGTAAAAGAGATACTGATGTAAAGAACAGACTTTTGGACTCTTTGGGAGAAGACGAGGATGGAATGATTTGAAAGAATAGCACTGAAACTTATATATTACCATATGTGAAATAGATCACCAGTCCAGGTTCAATGCATGAGACAGGGCACTCAGGCCCAGTGCATTGGGATGTGCCTGAGGGATGGGATGGGGAGGGAGGTGGGAGAGGGATTCAGGATGGGGGACACATGTGCACACATGGTTGATTCCTGTCAATATATTTGAAAAACCACTACAATACTTTAAAGTAATTATCTTCTAAGTAAAATAAATAAATTAATTTAAAAATTTATTCCAAGGTTAAACAAAATAAAATTCCTCTTACAAAACAACATTGAAGTGGAGGAGAATGTGAAAAGTGTACATACTTTGGACTTAACCATATACGGTTGAAACTGAGCTCTGCCACTTACTAGCTTTGTGATTATCAGCAAAGCTGAAATACTCTGTGCCTCTGTTTCACCATCTGCAAAATGGAAATTTTGAAAATTCCATTTTCCCAGGAATTTGGTAAGAAATAAACTAGTTAACATGAGAGATAGAAGATGGATAATTTCAAAAGATCTAATGCACAACACTATGATTGGAATTAACAATATGGTATTATATATATAAAAGTTGCTATTAGAATGGATCCTAAAAGTTCTCACTACCAAAACAGAAACGATAATTATTGTATAATAGAGGTGTTAACATTATTGTTGATAATTATAAAGTAATATATAAGTGCATCAAATCAACACTGTGTACATTTCAAACTTACACAACATAAAAATGAACATGTTTCCATTTATTCCCCATTGTGAACACTGGTTGAAGACCAATACCCACTCCATAATTCCCCATGAAACTTCAACTTTACATGAGTTTATTATGTTGATTTGATTCAGTAATTTATTTCTTAAATTATTCTTTCCTTTTCTCTTCAAAAGAAAGTCCCAAAATGCTTGAAATTTTATGAGCCTAATAGAAGAGAGAAAATGCTGCTACCTATTTGCCTATCAAATTATATTGAATTTAACTGCAAAAGCATATTGGAAGCTTGTGGCTCCTATGACCATTATTGATTGCCCCTGATTATTCCTTATTAAAAGTACACTTTATTTATTTGTCTAGTTATTTATCCATTCACGTGTGTTACACAGATAGTCATAATCCCACCTACTTCCTAAAGAGATCTCGAGGGTGATCTTATGATCAAAGTCAAGGTACAATTATTACAGGCTAATGGGGAAAAAAAAAAAAACACAAAAAACAGTTACTGAGAAGGAAGAGGACATTCCATTTCACAGGCATTTTTCTCATTTCCTTCACCACCCCCCATCTTTTTTCTTTGCTTTCTGCTTGTTCTACCACATTTCTTTAGCCCCTACTGATAATGCCTCATCTCCTAGCACCTCGAAACAAAGGTAGATTCTCAGTATTGCATTTCGGTGTTAAACTTAGGAAAAAAAAAAAAAAGTGAAGAAGGCTGTGGTGAAACTGAAGTAGGCATCATTTAGTAAGCAAAGGGTGCAATAGGTAGCACTATAAAAATTAGAATTTAACCCCACAACAACAATGGAGATACTAAATGTTTCCTGAAATGAGGTTTTGATCTATAATAGCTTTCTAATTTCAATGTACAAGTTAGAGGTAGGATTAAGCCTCCTTTTGTGTGTGCATGTGTGCTAAATTGCTTCAGTTGTGTCTGACTCTGTGTGACACTAACAGCAGGCTGCCAGGCTCCTCTATCCATGGGATTCTGCAGGCAAAAATACTGGATTGGGTTGCTGTGCCCTCCTCCAGGAGATCTCCCTGACCCAAGGATCGAACATCTTTTACATCTCCTGCATTGGCACGTGGGTTCTTCACCGCTGAGCCACCAGGGAAGCCCCCTCCTTTTGTAGTAGCTGCTTATAATCAAAGTATACATGTTGTTCTCTCCTTTCCTCCTCTCTCCAATTCCAGAATAAGTCAATGAGAGCCACCTGCCTTGGATTCCTAAAGACACTCACCTGTATTAGAATTAAGATCATCAGGCTCTGATTCATTTCCATGTTGGCTTCCTTTTCCCTGAAGAGTGTTCATGGCTATAAGCTTCATCTTCTGCAGCTTCATTGCCTCAGCCATTGCTGCAGCTGTTATACCTAAAACCAGAACCATTCCTTTTAAAACAGGGATCATTTCTTAATGTAATTAAAAACAGGATACATTTAACAGGGCTATACTAGACAGGACAATCCAAAAGGAAACCCGAGTCTAATTTATGAACAATATCCTTTCAAAATTTAATTTTCTACTCTTGTAATAACTTCATCTTACAATGGGCAAGTTGAAAATCTGAAAAAAAAAAAAAAACATTAAATATGCGTCTGATTCTCAATTCAAAACAGAGAAAACATAGAGCATAACATGAAAAATTTGGGAAAATACCAAAACTCTTGCTAATGTCTTCTGGTGTCTAGTAAGAGCTCTGGATAGTTGATTAACACAGAACTCACTATGCACTAAAAACCCATCTAAGACAACACTGTCAGAAGAAGCACTCTAAAATGCTATAGGGAATGACTTTCTAGGGAATATCCTTGTTGACCCTTCTGCTAAAGAATGGGCTATTTTGCCTCAAAAGTTACCTTAGCAAAAAATAATAAAGGGGAGTAAACATTTAAGTGGTCATCATATTTTTACTGGCCTCCTTCTTATACACTCAGAGAAAAAAAAGAAAAAGAAAACATAGCAGATCACTGCAGAAAGTGTTGCAGCCCTTGCAATATAATTACATTCTTTTATTAATATAAAGCAATTTTTACAATGCTTGTGTAAACTCACCTATATTCATACACAAACCTCCACACACAAATACCACACACATTTCTATATCCATGTGAACCCATAAATACAGACACATTTGCATATTACATTCACACATCAGATTTGCCAATTTAGAAAGAATGTGTACAGATGGAGGAATGGAAGAACGTATGCTAACCCCTTCTTATGAGAACATCAGAATCACAGTTAACTGCTAAACAACCATTCACAAAAAGACACTGAAATGTACCAAAATGATACCCTACCTCCAAAGAAAAATCCACAACGAGATGGGAACAGGGACACAATCATGATAAAATCAAATTCCATACCTGCCATGTGGAAGATTCACAAAGTGGGAAACAATTATACCACAAAAGTTCTCCCACTGGAGTAAAGGTCTGAGACCCACTTCAGTCTTCCCAGCATGAGGATCTGACAACAGGCAGAGACAACCCCAGAACATCTGGCTTTGAAGGCTAGCAGTGTGTGCCTGCAGGAATTACACCAGACTGGGGGAAACAGGCTCTACTCTTGGAGGGTACACACAAGGACCCATGTGCACCAGGACCCAGGGAAATGAAGCAGTGACCCCATAAGAGACTGGGTCAGATATACTGGCTGGTATTGGAGGATCTTTCAAGGGGTGGTAGGGCTGGGGACCACTGTGGTGGGACATAAACTTGAAGCAACAATTATAGGGGGAACTCATGGTGTGAGATACTGCAGAGGTTGCAACTAGCCCCACCAACAGCCTGTAGGCACCAGTACCGGGAAGCCTCTGGCCAAACAAGTAAAAGGGTGGGGAACATAGCTCTACCCATCAATAGCTGCTGCTGCTACTGTTAAGTCGCTTCAGTCATGTCCGACTCTGTGCAACCCCATAGATGGCAGCCCACCAGGCTCCCCCGTCCCTGGGATTCTCCAGGCAAGAATACTGGAGTGGCTTTCCATTTCCTTCTCCAGTGCGTAAAAGTGAAAAGTGAAAAGTGAAGTCGCTCAGTAGTGCCCAACTCTTAGCGACCCCATGGACTGCAGCCCACCAGGCTCCCCAGTCCATGGGATTTTCCAGGCAAGAGTACTGGAGTGGGGTGCCATTGTCTTCTCCACCCATCAATACAAAAGTGGCTAAAAGTCTTACTGAATACAGCCCTGCCCACCAGAAGGACAAGAACTGGCCCCATTCATCACCAATCTCTACCTTCAGGAAGCCTACACAAGCCTCTTAGATAGCCTCATCAATCAGAGGACAGATAGCAGAAGCAAGCAGAACTACAATCCTACAGCCTGCAGAACAGAAACAACAATCACAGAAAGTTAGACAAAGCAAAATGGCAAAGAAGTATCTCCCAGATAAAGTGACAACTACCTTAATAACTAAGTGAAGTAGGCAACCTTCAGAAAAAGAATTCAGAATAATGGCAGTGAAGATGACTCAGGATCTCAGAAAAAGAATAAAGGCGAAGATCAAGAAGACACAATACATATTTAAGAAAGATCTAGAAGAACTAAAGAACAAAAAAAACATGAAAAATACAATAACTGAAATGAAAATACACTAGAAGGAATCAATAGCAGAATAACCTTGGCAGAAGAATGGATATGAAACACAGAATAGCAGAAATCACTGCCACAGAATAGAATAAAGAAAAAGAAATTAAAACAGCCTAAGAAACATCTGGAAGAACAGTATATGAATCAATATTCACATTATAGGTGTTCCAGAAGTAAAGGACAGAGGGAAAGGATCTGAGAAAATATTTGAAGAGATAATAGCTAAAAACTTCCCTAACATGGAAAAGGAAACAGTCACCCAAATCCAGGAAGCACAGAGTTTTAGGCAGAATAAATCCAAGGAGGAACATACCGAGACATGTAGTAACCAAACTGATAAAAATTAAAGACAAAGAAAACTATGAAAAAAAGCTACCAGGAAAAAGCAACAAATAATAAACAAGGGAACTCTCATAAAGTTATGAGTTGATTTCTCAACAGGAACTCTGCAAGCGAGAAAGGAGTAGCAAGATATATTTACAATGATGAAAAGGAAGAAACCACAGCCTAGAATACTCTACCCAGCAAGACAGTCATTCAAGTTCAATGGAAAAATCAAAAGCATCACAGACAAGCAAAGTTAAGTGAATTCAGCACCACCAGACAAGCTTTACAACAAATGCTAAAGGGACTTCTCTAATTGGAAAAGGACACAACTAGAAACAAGAATTCAGTACCACCAGACAAGCTTTGCAACAAATGCTGAAGGGACATCTGTAATTGGAAAAAGAAAAGGTCACAACTAGAAACAAGAAACTTATGAATGGAAAAGCTCATCAGCAAAGACAACCACATAGTAAAGTTAGGAAATCATCCACACACAAATGTGGTATTTAAACCAGCAATTGTTAGAAGAGAAGAACACAAATGTAGGGTATGGGAAATGCATCTGAAATTAAAAGACCAGCAACTTAAAACAATTTTATTCATACATAGATTGCCATATTATAATGTCATGTTAATGGCAAGCTGAAAATCAACAATAGACAGACACACACACAAAGGAATCAAAATACAACACTAAGATTAATTATCAAATCACAAGAGAAAAGAACAAAAGAGGAAGGGAAGAAAATGTACTTATAAAAACAAATCCAAAACAATTGACAAGATGGCAATTAGAATATTCATATAGATTATTACCCTAAACATAAACAGATGAAATGCTCCAATCAAAAGACACAGATTGGCTGCCTGGATACAAAATCAAGACTTGTATATATGCTGCTACAAGAGATCTACTTCAGACATAGGGACACATACAAACAGAAAGTGAGGGGGTATGAAAAGATAATCCATGCAAACAGAAAGCAAAAGAAAGTTAAAATTGCAATACTAAAATCAGAAGAAATCATTTAAAATAAAAACCTTTACAAGAGACAAAGGGACACTTTATAATGATCAAGAGATCAAGCTAAAAATAAGATATTACAAATATATATGCACCCAACATAGAAAAACCTCAATATATAAGGCAAGTATCAATAGCCATAAAGGGAGAAATTGACAGTAACGCAGTAACATCAGGGGATTTAGCCCACTTACACCAATGGACAGAACATCCAGACAGAAAATCAATAAGGAAAAACAGGGCCTTGAAAGACACATTAGATCAGATAAACTTAACTGATTTTTATAGAGCTTTCCAACCAAAAACAGCAGAATACATATTCTTCTCATGGGCTCAATGAACATTCTCCAAGATTAACCACATACTGGGCCACAAAAAGAGTCTTGGTAAATTTAATAAAACTGAAGTTATATCAAGCATCTTTTCTGACCAAAACACTATCAAATTAGCCATTATCTACAAGAAAATAAAAACTCTAAAAATCACAAACATGTGGAGGCTAAATGATGTTGTACACAAGAATCAATTGATCACTAAAGAAATAAAAGAGGAAAAAAAAAAAAACCTAGAGACAATGAAACAAAAACACAACATTCCAAAAGCTGTGCAAAAACATTTCTGATATGGAATTTTATAGAAATACACTCTTACTTCAGGAAACAATAAAATCTCAAATAAACAACCTAACTTTACCCCTAAAGCAACTAGACAAAGAAAAACTAACAAAACCCAAAGAGAGCATGAGGAAAGAAATTTAAAAATCAGAGCAGAAATAAATTAATTAGAAATATTTAGAAAAAAAGAAAAGATCAATGAAACTAAAAATGGGTTCTTTGAGAAGATAAAACTGACAAACTTTTAGCATATACTTTTGCTTTTCATACTGTTAATAGAAAAAGCAAGGGAATTCTACAGAAATATCTACTTCTGCTTCACTGACTATGCTAAAGCCTTTGACTGTGTGAATCACAACAAACTGGGGGGAATTCTTAAAGAGATGGGAATACCAGACCATCTTACTTGCCTCCTGAGAAACCTGTATGCAGGTCAAGAAGGAACAGTTAGAACTGGACATGGAATAACAAACTGGTTCAAAGTTGAGAAAGGAGTACATCAAGGCTATATATTGTCACCCTGCTTACTTAACTTATATGCAGAGTAATTCATACAAAATGCCAGGTTGCATGAATCACAAGCTGGAATCAAGATTGCTGGGAGAAATATCAATAACCTCAGATATGCAGATAACACCAACATAATTGCAGAAAATGAAGAGGAACTAAAAAGCCTCTTGATCAAGGTGAAAGAGGAGTGTGAAAAAGCTGGCTTAAAACTCAACATTCAAAATACTAAGATCATGGCATCTGGTCCCATCACTTCATGACAAATAGATGGGGGAACAATGGGAACAGTAATAGACTTTATTTTATTGGGCTGAAAAATCACTGAGGGTGATAACTGCAGCCATGAAATTAAAAGGCGCTTGCTCCTTGAAAGGAAAACTATGACAAACCTAGACAGCATATTAAATAAAGAGACATCACTTTGCTGGAAAAGGTCCATATATTCAAAGCTATGATCTTTCCAGAAGCCATATATAGATGTGAGAGTTGGACCATAATGAAGGCTGAGAGCCAAATAATTGATGCTTTTGAACTGTGGTGATGGAGAAGATTCTTGAGAGCCTCCTGGACTGCAAGGATATCAAACCAGTCAATTCCAAAGGAAATATATCCTTAATATTAATTGGGAAGACTGATGCTGAAGCTGAAGCACCAATATTTGGTCACCTGATGTGAAGAGCCAAATCATTGGAAAAGACCTGATACTGGGAAAGATTGAGAGCAGGAGGAGAAGGCGAGTGATAGAGGATGAGATGGTTGGATGGTGTCATCAACTGAATGGACATGAGTTTGAGCAAACTTCAGGAGATAGTGAAGGACAAGAAAGCCTGGGGGGGGGGGGGTGGGCGGCAGCGATCTATGGGTTTGTAAAGAGTTAGACATGACTGAGCAGCTGAACAACAACAAACCTTTAGTAAGACTTATCAAGCAAAAATTAAAGGTGAGGGCTCAAATCAATATAATTAGAAATGAGAAAGGAATGTTACAATGGACATCAGGTAATACAAATGATCATAAGATACTATTACAAGCAACTATTTATCGATTAAATGGTCAAACTGGAAGAAATGGAAAAATTCCTAGAAAGGTATAATCACCCAATACTGAAACAGATAGAACCATATAATATGAATAGAGCAATTAAATGTACTGAAATTGAAACTATGATTTAAACATTCTCAACAAACAAAGTTAAAGAACCAGATGGCTTCACAAACAATGTCTATCAAACATTTAGAAAAGAGTTAACAGCTATATTTCTGAAATTATTCCAAAAAGTTACAGAGAAAAGAACACTCCCAAACTCAGTATATTAGATGACCATCACCCTGATACACAAACTAGACAAAGATAGCATTCACAAAACAGAAAAGTACAAGCCAATATCACTGATGAAGGTAGACACGAAAAACCTCAACAAAATTCTAGCAATCTGAATTCAATAATATAGTAAAGGGATTATCCACCATGATCAAGTGGGAATCATCCCATGAATGCAAGGGTTTTTCAATATCCAAAAATCAGTGTAAAACACTGTACTGAAGAATAAAAACAATATGATCATCACACTAGTTTTGCAGAAAAAGCTTTGACAAAATTCAGCACTCATTTATGACTAAAAAAAAAAAAAGAAACCTCCAGAAAGTTGGCTTAGAAGGAACATAACATAGTAAAGGCCATATAAGACAAACTAGAGATTACATGGTAAAAAGTTGAAAGCATTTCCTCTACAATCAGCGAGAAGACAAGGATATCTACACTCTTCATCATTATTCAGTATCAGTCAGTTCAGTTCAGTTGCTCAGTTGTGTTCAATTTTTTGCAAACCCATGAATCACAGCACACCACGCCTCCCTGTCCACCACCAACTCGCAGAGTTTACCCAGACTGATTCATGTCCATCAAGTCAGTGATGCCATCCAGCCACCTCATGCTCTGTCGTCCCCTTCTCCTACTGTCCCCAATCCCTTCCAGCATCAGGGTCTTTTTCAATGAGTCACCTCTTCGCATGAGATGGCTAAATATTGGAGTTTCAGCTTCAGCATCAGTCCTTCCAATAAACACCCAGGACTGATCTCCTTTAGGATTGACTGGTTGGACCTCCTTGAAGTGCAAGGGACTCTCAAGAGTCTTCTCCAACACCACAGTTCAAAAGCATTAGTACTTCAGCGCTCAGCTTTCTTCACAGTCCAACTCGCACATCCATAAATGACCACTGGAAAAACCACAGCCTTGACTAGACAGATCTTTGTTGGCAAAGTAATATCTCTGCTTTTCAATATACTATCTACATTGGTCATAACTTTCCTTTCAAGGAGTAAATGTCTTTTAATTTCATGGCTGCAATCATCATCTGCTGTGATTTTGGAGCACAAAAAATAAATCTGACACTGTTTCCACTGTTTCCCCATCTATTTCCCATGAAGTGATAGGACCAGATGCCATGATCTTAGTTTTCTGAATGTTGAGCTTTAAGCCAACTTTTTCACTCTCCCCCTGCACTTTCATCAACAGGCTTTTTTAGTTCCTCTTCACTTTCTGCCATAAGGGTGGTGTCATCTGCATATCTGAGGTTATTGATATTTCTCCTGGCAATCTTGATTCAAGCTTGTGCTTTTTCCAGCCCAGCTTTTCCCATAATGTACTCTACATATAAGTTAAACAAACAGGGTGACAATATACAGCCTTGACGTACTCCTTTTCCTATTTGGAACCAGTCTGTTGTTCCATGTCTAGTTCTAACTGTTCCTTCCTGACCTGCATATAGGTTTCTCAAGAGGCAGTTCAGGTGGTCTGGTGTTCCCATCTCTTTCAGAATTTTCCACAGTTTATTGTGGTCCACACAGTCAAAGGCTTTGGCATAGTCAATAAAGCAGAAATAGATGTTTTTCTGGAACTCTCTTGCTTTTTCAATGGTCCAGAAAATGTTGGCAATTTGATCTCTGGTTCCTCTGCCTTTTCTAAAACCAGCTTGAACATCTGGAAGTTCATGGTTCACATACTGCTGAAGCCTGGCTTGGAGAATTTTGAGCATTACTTTATTAGCATGTGAGATGAGTGCAATTGTGCGGTAGTTTGAGCATTCTTTGGCATTGCCTTTCTTTGGGATTGGAATGAAAACTGACCTTTTCCAGTCCTGTGGCCACTGCTGAGTTTTCCAAATTTGCTGGCATATTGAGTGCAGCACTTTCACAGCATCATCTTTTAGAGTTTGAAATAGCTCAACTGGAATTCCATCATCTCCACTAGCTTTGTTCATAGTGATGCTTTCTAAGGCCCACTTGACTTCACATTCCAGGATGTCTGGCTCTAGGTGAGTGATCACAACATCGTGATTTATCTGGGTCATGAAGATCTTTTTTATACAGTTCTTCTGTGTATTCTTGTCACCTCTTCTTAACATCTTCTGTTTCTGTTAGGTCCATACCATTTCTATTCTTTATCGAGCCCATCTTTGCATGAAATATTCCCTTGGTATCTCTAATTTCTTTTAGAGATCTCTAGTCTATCCTATTCTGTTGTTTTCCTCTATTTCTTTGCACTGATTGCTGAGGAAGGCTTTCTTATCTTTCCTTGCTATTCTTTGGAACTCTGAATTCAGATGTTTATATCTTTCCTTTTCTTTTTTGCTTTTCACTTTGCTTCTTTTCACAGCTATTTGTAAGGCCTCCTCAGACAGCCATTTTGCTTTTTTGCATTTCTTTTCCATGGGGATAGTCTCGATCCCTTTCTCCTGGACAATGTCACGAACCTCCATCCATAGTTCATCAGGCATTCTATCTATCAGATCTAATCCCTTAAATCTATTTCTCACTACCACTGTATAATCATAAGGGATTTGATTAAGGTCATACTTGAATGGTATAGTGGTTTTCCCCACTTTCTTCAATTTAAGTCTGAATTTAGCAATAAAGAGTTCATGATCTGAGCCACAGTCAGCTCCTGGTCTTGTTTTTGCTAACCGTATAGAGCTTTTCCATCTTTAGATGCAAAGAATATAATCTGATTTCGGTGTTGACAATCTGGTGATATCCATGTGTCGAGTCTTCTCTTGTGTTGTTGGAAGAGGGTGTTTGTTATGACCAGTGTGTTCTCTTGGCAAAACTCTATTAGCCTTTGCCCTGCTTCATTCTGTACTCCAAGGCCAAATTTACCTGTTACCCCAGGTGTTTCTTGACTTCCTACTTTTGCATTCCGGTCCCCTGTAATGAAAAGACATATTTTTTGGGTATTAGTTCTAAAAGGTCTTGTATGTCTTCATAGAACCATTCAACTTCAGGTTCTTTAGCATTACTGGTTGGGGCATAACTTTGGATTACTGTGATATTGAATGGTTTGCCTTGGAAATGAACAGAGATCATTCTGTCGTTTTTTAAGACTGTATCCAAGTACTGCATTTTAGACTCTCTTGTTGACCGTGATGGCTACTCCATTTCTTCTAAGGGATTCCTGCCCACAGTAGTAGATACAATGGTCATCTGAGTTAAATTCACCCATTTCAGTTTATTTTAGTTCACTGATTCCTAGATAGTTTTCAATATTCTAACTAAGACAATCAGAGAAGCCAAAGAGAATGACTCCAAATTTGAGAAGAGGTAAAACTGTCACTGTTTGCAAATGACAAAGAAAATCTTATAGATACTACCAGAAAAATACTAGTGCTCAACAATGAATTTGGTTAAGAGGTAAAATTAATACAGAGAAATATGTTGCATTTCTATACACTAACAATGAAAAGTCACAAAGAGAAATTAAAGAAACAACCCCACGTACCATTACATCAAAAATAATAAAGTGTTTAGGAATAGACCTACTTAAGGAGACAAAAGACCTGTTCTCTGAAAATGATGATGCTGATTAAAGAAATCTAAACCAACATAGACAGATTGATAAAAATATACCATAATCTTGGATTGGAAGAATCAATATTGTTAAAATGTTAACACTACCTAAGACAATCTACAGATTCAATGCAGTCACCATCAAATCACCAATTGTATTTTTCACAGAACTAGAGCAAAAAAATCTTAAAATATTTATGGAGATACAAACGAACCCAAATAGCACAAACCTGAGAAAGAAAAAAGAGAGCTGGAGGAATCAGGCTCCCTGACTTCAGAGTATACTACAAAGCCATAGTCATCAAAACGGTATGGTTTTGGCACAAAAACAGAAATATAGGTTAATGGAACAAGAAATAAAGCCCAGAAATGAACCCACAAATCTATGATCAATTAATGTTAAACATTCGAGGCAAAACTATATAGTGGAGAAAAGACAGTCTCTTCAATAAATGGTACTGGAAAAACTGGATAGCTACACGTTAAAAAAAAAAAAGAAGAAAATAGAATGCTCTTTAACATCACTCACAAAAAATAAGCTTAAAAAAATGGATTAAAGACCTTAGTGTAAATTTGGATACTATAAAACTCTTAGAGGAAAACATAGAAAGAAGACTCTCTTTGATATAAATCATGGCAATATCCTTTATGACTCATCTGCTGGAGTAATGAAAATAAGAAGAAAAATAAACAAATGGGGCCTAATTAAAAAGCTTTTTCACAGCAAAATAAACTACAAACAAGATGAAAAGACCACCCACAGAAAGGAAGAAGATATTTGCAAATGATGCAAGTGAAAATGGATTTATCTCCAAAATTTACAAACAGATCAGGTGTCTCAATATCAATAAAACAAAAAACCTAATCAAAA
The DNA here is from genome assembly GCF_019923935.1 of Bubalus bubalis. NCBI lineage: Eukaryota > Metazoa > Chordata > Mammalia > Artiodactyla > Bovidae > Bubalus > Bubalus bubalis. Next base: position 76,952,530 of record NC_059181.1, on the reverse strand, counting down.
AATTGGCAGAAGAACTAAATATAGACATTTCTCCAAAGAAGACATATAGGTGGCCAAGAGGCACAAGAAAAGATGTTAAAAATTGCTAATTAGAAGAATTAAAATCAAAACCACCATGAGCTATTACTTCACATCTGTCAGAATGGACATCATTAAAAAATCTACAAACAATAAATGCTGGAGATGGTGTGGAGAAAAGGGAATTCTCCTATACTATTTGTGGGAATGAAAATTGGTATAGTCACTATGGAGAACAGTCTGGAGGTTCCTTAAAAAACTAAAAATAGAACTATCATATGATAGAGCAATCCCACTCTCAGGCATATATTCGGAGAAAAACTTGATTTGAAATTATGCATGCACTCTAATATTCACCAAAGCACTGTTTACAGTAGCCAATACATGGAAGTAAGATATATGCCCTTCTACAGATGAATGGATAAAGAAAATGTGATACATAAATAAAACAGAATATTACTCAGCCATAAACAAAAGAATGAAATAATTCCATCTGTAGCAACATGAATGGATCTGGAAACCATCATACTAAGCAAGTCAGGGAGACAAAGACAAATGTTATGATATCACTTACATGTGGAGTCTAAAATAAGAAAGATACAAATGAACTTCTCTACAAAACAGAAACAAACTCACAGGCTTAGAGAATGAATTTATGATTACCAGGGAGGAATGTAGGGGCAAGGAGATAGACTGGAAGCTTGAGATTGACATGTACATACGGCTATATTTAAAATAATCAACAACCACCTACTATAATATATATACGGCAATTTTTTAACTCTATGTAAACAGTTCAGTTCAGTTCAGTCGCTCAGTCGTGTCCGACTTTTTGCGATCCCATGAATCGCATCATGTCAGGCCTCCCTGTCCATCACCAACTCCCAAGATATAATATGAATACTCAGGTTTGAAATTTTTCCTCCTGTGAAGTCTGTATCAGGCTAAACCATAGAAATATATCAGGAAATAGGTACTAAAAATAGATCAATCCATACTTCACCAATGCTTTCCAAAATATCTGGTGAATTCAACTATATTATTTTTTATTTTATATTAATTAATTTATTTAGTTTTGGTGGTACTGGGTCTTTGTTGCTACACACAAGGCTTTCTCTAGGTGAAGCAAGCAGGGGCTACTTCTTATTGAGAAGCACAGGCTCTAAAGCCTATATGGGCTTCAGTAGCTGTGGCTCACAGGCTCTAGAGTGCATGCCCAGTAGTTGGGGTGTACAAGCTCAGTTGCCTGCAGCAGGTGGGATCTTAGCTCCCAGACCAGGGAACAAATCCACAATCCACATCCCCTGCACTCCAAGTCACATTCTTAAAAAACTGAACCACCAGGGAAGTACCTAAATTATTTATAGATATTATCAAAATCCCTAACCATCTACTGGTACACTGGTGCCATGAGCCAAAAAGAAAAAAAAAAAATCTTGCCAATTTAAAACAATATTTTAGAATTCAGTCAAACCCATTCTCCCCTGCAAATGCAAATCAAAGAACACATGTATTGATTGTTGCAAAAAGAAAATATAGCTACTATTATTATAAATACAGATTCTAAAGGACAGGTGAATTCTTATCAAAGGTATAAGGGGAAGTAAATACAGCCTGGAACATCTGTCTATGTTTGGTGGAATCAATGAGCTCTTATTTTGTCACTCTGCACTTTTTGTAATACATGGAAAATGCAAAATAAAGCAAACTTTTCTTCACATTAGCTTGTCTATGAATCATGGCAAGCAAAAGATCTGAAAGAAAATTGTTTTAATCTCTGAAATGATGGTACACGTTTGTGCATTTTCTAGATAGTCCTAGAGATTTTCTCGCCATATTTATCATTGCTGAATCCCAATTGCTCAAACTGGCCTATCCAACATCCAAGGGTTACTATGAACAGAAAATATGATGACAATGATTTAAATAAAGGGATCCTGCTTAGAACTGCCAGGACTGAGTGCTTCAAAACTAAAAATGTATCAGGAAAAGTTTCCAAAATTTATATCTGATCTCCTGACTACCAACTCAGAACTGGATCTTAACTATAGTACTTATTGAATTACTGGTTGTTTCATTATTGGTAGTATAAATAGTGGATTTTAGTGTACAATATATGGATTCTTATGATATGAAAAATAAAAGTTGACATAATATCTTATAGACAGATAAGGTAAATGTGTATCTAATAAAATGACACTAAGAATTAATGAACAAGATTCCCCTACTATTTTTTTTTTCATAAAAGATGGTAAGTTCCAATATCAATTCATTTGTTCAAGAAAATGCTATCTGTATGTCACTGCAGGAAAAAAAAAAAAAAACAGTAAATTCAGAAAGTAATAAGGTGGTGAAGAATCATGGTATAATAGCACTGCAAAGACATTTAAGAGCCATCTGGTTCAGTCTCTTCATTTTGAAGATAAGGAAACTGTCTCACCATGATATGTCATCGATAAGTTATTTAGGGGGAAACATGGAACAAAACTCAAGTTTCCTGATGTGATCTAGATATATTTAAGTACTAAAGTTGTTCAAATATGAATTAATGAAAATCTCTAAAGGGATATGATCCCCTTGTCACACCACAGTCTCATGCTTGCATTTTATACTTCCTTACAATTTATTTGAGATTTAGATACCTAAACTCTAACACATGTTTTGTATTGTCTCATGGTTCATATTACAGTGACTTTAGCCTTAAACAAAATCTTAAACCCTACTTGTTGAATCTTCAGTACATCATTTGAATATCTATCTTCGGGAAAACCAGAAACACATGAAAAGCAGTGGAAAAGATGTTATAGTTTATTTGGTATTTCATTAGCAATTTCTCCTCTCATTCAACTGATCAATTAAATTTTTAACCTCAGGATATGGCTCAGATGGATTTAGAACAGACAATTAGTTCCAGACACCAAGTTCTCAAAAAATACCCCTGAAATAGAACATGATGTGAAAGTGATGCACTCAATATGCCAGCAAATTTGGAAAACTCAGCAGTGGCCACAGGACTGGAAAAGGTCAGTTTTCATTCCAATCCCAAAGAAAGGCAATACCAAAGAATGCTCAAACTATTGCACAATTGCACTCATCTCACACGCTAGTAAAGTAATGCTCAAAATTCTCCAAGCCAGGCTTCAGCAATACATGAACCATGAAATTCCTGATGTTCAAGCAGGTTTTAGAAAAGGTAGAGGAACCAGAGATCAAATTGCCAACATCCGCTGGATCATGGAAAAAGCAAGAGAGTTCCAGAAACGCATCTATTTCTGCTTTATTGACTATGCCAAAGCCTTTGACTGTGTGGATCACAGTAAACTGTGGAAAATTCTTCAAGAGATGGGAATACCAGACCACCTGACCTGCCTCTTGAGAAATCTGTATGCAGGTCAGGAAACAACAGTTAGAACTAGACATGGAACAACAGACTGGTTCCAAATAGGAAAAGGAGTTCGTCAAGGCTGTATATTGTCACCCTGTTTATTTAACTTATATGCAGAGTACATCATGAGAAATGCTGGACTGGAAGAAACACAAGCTGGAATCAAGATTGCCAGGAGAAATATCAATAATCTCAGATATGCAGATGGCACCACCCTTATGGAAGAAAGTGAAGAGGAACTAAAAAGCCTGTTGATGAAAGTGAAAGGGGAGAGTGAAAAAGTTGGCTTAAAACTCAACATTCAGAAAACAAAGATCATGGCATCTGGTCCCTTCACTTCATGGGAAATAGATGGGGAAACAGTGGAAACAGTGTCAGACTTTATTTTTTGGGGGCTCCAATATCACTTCAGATGGTGACTGCAGCCATGAATTTAAAAGACGCTTACTCCTTGGAAGGAAAGTTATGACTGACCTAGATAGCATATTCAAAAGCAGACATTACTTTTCCAACAAAGGTCCGTCTAGTCAAGGCTATGGTTTTTCCTGTGGTCATGTATGGATGTGAGAGTTGGACTGTGAAGAAGGCTGCGCGCCTAAGAATTGATGCTTTTGAAGTGTGGTGTTGGAGAAGACTCTTGAGAGTCCCTTGGACTGCAAGGAGATCCAACCCGTCCATTCTGATGGACAACTCAGAACTTACAGAACTAACACCCAAGAAAGTTGTCCTTTTCATCATAGTGGACTGGAATGTAAAAGTAGGAAGTCAAGAGATGCCCAGAGTAACAGGTAAGTTTGGCCTCAGAGTACACAGTGAAGTAGGGCAAAGGCTAACAGAGTCCTCCCAAGAGAACACGCTGGTCATAGCAAACACCCTCTTCCAACAACACAAGAGAAGATTCTACATATTGACATCACCAGATAGTCAATACCGAAATCAGACTGATTATATTCTTTGCAGCCAAAGATGGAGAAGCTCTATACTCATCAGAAACAAGACTGGGAGCTGACTGTGGCTCAGATCATGAATTTCTTATTGTATAATTCAGCCTTAAGTTGAAGAAAGTAGGGAAAACCACTAGACCATTCAGGTATGACCTAAATCATATCCCTTATGATTATACAGTGGAAGTGATGAATAGATTCAAGGGATTAGATCTGATAGACAGAGTGCCTGAAGAACTATGGATGGAGGTTCATGATGTTGTATAGGAGGCAGTGCTCAAGACCATCCCAAAGAAAAATAAATGCAAAAAGAAAGGCAAAATGGTTGTCTGAGGAGGCCTTACAAATAGCTGAGAAAAGGAGAGAAGTGAAAGGCAAAGGATAAAAGGAAAGATATACCCATTTGAATGCAGAGTTCCAAAGAATAGCAAGGAGAGCTAAGAAATCCCTCCTCAGTTATCTATGCAAAAAAAAAATAGAGGAAAAGAATGGAATGGGAAAGACTAGAGATCTCGTCAAGAAAATTAGAGATACCAAGGGAATATTTCATGCAAAGATGGGCACAATAAAGGACAGAAATTGGATGGACCTAACAGAAGCTGAAGATATTAAGAAGAGGTGGCAAGAATACACATAAAAACTATACAGAAAAGATCTTCATGACCCAGATAAGCACAATGGCGTGCTCACTCACCTAGAGCCAGACATTCTGGAATGAGAAGTCAAGTGGGCCTTAGCACTATAAACAAACTTAGTGGAGGTGATGGAATTCCAGTTGAGCTATTTCAAATCCTAAAAGATGATGCTGTTAAAGTGCAGAACCGAATGTGCCAGCAAATTTGGAAAACTCGGCAGTGGCCTCAGGACTGGAAATGGTCAGTTTTCATTCCAATGCCAAAGAATGTTGAAACTACTGATCAATTGCACTCATCTCACATGCTAGCAAAGTAATGCTCCAAATTCTCCAAGCCAGGCTTCAACAGTAGGTAAACCATGAATTTCCAGATATTCAAGCTGGACGTAGAAAAGGCAGATGAACCAGATATCAAATTGCCAATATCCTTTGGATCATCAAAAAGGCAAAAGAATATCAGAAAAAAATCTACTCTGCTTTATTAATTACTCCAAAGCCTTTGCCTATGTAGATCACCACAAACTGTGGAAAATTCTATAAGAGATGGGAATGCCAGACTACCTTACCTCCTTCCTGAGAAATTTGTATGCAGGTCAAGAAACAACAGTTAGAACTGGACATTGAACAACAGACTGGTTCCAAATTGGGAAAAGAGTACTTCAAGACTGCATATTATTACCTTGTTTATTTAACTTATATGCAGAGTACATCATGTGAAATGCTGGGCTGGATGAAGCACAAGCGGGAATCAAGATTTCCAGGAGAAATATCAAAAACCTCAGATACACAGATGACACCACCCTTATGGCAGAAAGCAAAGAAGAGCTAAAGAGCCTCTCATTGAAAGAGAAAGAGGAGAGTGAAAATGCTGGCTTAAAACTCAACATTCAAAAAACAAAGATCATAGCATCTGGTCTGATCACTTCATGGAAAACAGATGGGAAGCAATGGAAACACTTTTTTTTTTTTTTTTTAATAAAAAGACTTTATTTTGGAGGATGCCAAAATCACTGTAGATGGTGAGTGCAGCTATGCAATTAAAAGACACTTGCCCTTTGGAAGAAAAGCTATGACTAACCTAGATAGCATATTAAAAAGCAGAGATATTACTTTGCTGACAAAGTTCCATCTAGTCAAAGCTATGGTTTTTCCAGTAGTCATGTATGGGTGTGAGAGTTGGAATATAAAGAAAGCTGAGTGTTGAAGAATTGATGCTTTTGAACTGTGGTGTTGGAGAAGACTCTTGAGCATCCCTTGGACTGCAAAGAGATCAAATTAATCAATCCTAAAGGAAACCAGTCCTGAATATTCACTGGAAGGACTGATGCTGAAGCTCAAACTGCAGTACTTTGGCCACCTGATCGGAAGAGCCGACTCATTAGTAAAGACTGATGCTAGGAAAGATTGAAGGTAGGAGGAGATGGAGGACAACAGAGGATGAGATGGTTGGATGGCATCACCAACTGGATGGACATGAGTTTGAGCAAGCTCTGGGAGTTGGTGATGGACAGGAAAGCCTAATATGCTGCAGTCCATGGTATCACAAAGAGTGGGACACAACTGAGAGACTGAACTGAAACTGGAATAAGAATGAAAGATGCCTTTAAAAATGAAAGTGCTATAATTATAGGTAAATATCTACATAAACATCTAGAAGCATAAAAGTTGTCTTCAGTAACTGAATTTGAAAGTGGTAACTTTTACATTATGTTTAAATTACATATATTTAGCTGATTGATAATGATTCAGAAAGGCAGAGACTCATTGATACTGGGGAAATATTCATCTTCTGCATTGTCTAATACTTGTGCGTTTACTCCTATAACCATAGCACCTTTCGTACTTGTTTACCTACTTTCATAACTGGCTCATGGCTAGTCAGTATAATTATTGACCAAGTCATAAAAACAGCCCTTTTAATCATTTACACTCACTCCCTAATCTACAATTCAACATAACAATATGAAAATGCCCAAAATATCATAAATTCATGTGCATGAACATGTGCCCCTTGTGTGTGATTATTATTATTGAAAGTATACAGATATTCAAACTCCAGCTTCAGATTTAGAGTGGTGTAGAAAGTTCTTAAGAGTAACAAGAACTTTAATGAATATCTAAACCAACCTCTCCATCTTACAAATGAAAAACTGGATCCTAAAGGGGATAAGTGAGAGACAAAACAAAATAGACAGTAGGGCTAGGATAAGAAATCAAGTATCTTGAGGCAATTTTATAGTTTCCTATTTGGATGAACTGTGCCCATCTCTTCATACGTTTGAAAGCTTTTCTGTCAAAACTGTGAATAAGTAAATTAACTAAAGGAGAACTATGAGTAATCAAATCTTGAGGTTTGCAATTACTTAAATGAAATGGTGGGTCAGTTTATTGCAATATGGTTTTATTATTAAAATAACATTTAATTAAATTAATGGTGTTGCATTAATAATATCACTCCAAAAATGAAAAACAGTTTATATCTCCCTCATTATGTCTCTCTACAGTCAAGTACTGCATGTTGGCTTGTTTATTGTTTACATTCAAAGCTACTTTGGGTTAAGTACGATGTATTAAAATATGAGTAATAAAACATCTGGCGATATGAAATGTTAATGTGGTATATCACGTTGAATCTAATGGAAACAATTTTGAAATTCCCTATAAATCAACTGGGTAGATGTAAGCCTTTTCAGAGGTAGTATTCAGACTCATTTTCAGGAAATGCTTATGCTCTGAACTCTGTTATTTGGAAAAAACATTTGGACTCCAAAAGATTCAGAACTCAACTAACAGGAAAGCCATACAAATATAAGAATAGAATGAAAGATCAGAGAAGCCACATGCAAGTAGTTACAGACCACTTAAGTGAAGAGCAAATATTACAGTGATTCTTAGGAATCACCACTCAGGGATAGATACAAAATTAAAAACTACTCAGCTCATCACCATGGCTAAGAGGGAAAGGCAGTCAAACATAGGTATATGCAGAGTTTGTAAAACAATTGCAGCTGTATGTGGGCTAGACATCAGCAAAGCCATCAAATGATGTGAGACTGGAAATCTGCTATATTGGCATGAACTGTTTGTTCAGTTCAGTTCAGTTACTCAGTCATGACTGATTCTTTGTGACTCCATGGACTGCAGGGCGACATGCTTCCCTGTCCATCACCAACACCCAGATTTTACTCAAACACATGTCCATTGAGTCGGTGATGCCATCCAACCACCTCACCCTCTGTCATGCCCTTCTCCTCCTGCCCTTAATCTTTCTCAGCATCAGGGTCTTTTCATATGAGTCAGCTCTTCACATCAGGTGGCCAAAGTATTGGAGTTTCAGCTTCAACATCAGTCCTTCCAATGTACATTCAGGGCTGATTTCCTTTAGGATGGACAGGTTGGATTTCCTTGCAGTCCAAGGGACTCTCAAGAGTCTTCTCCAACACCACAGTTCAAAAGCATCAATTCTTCAGCACTCAGCTTTCTTTATAGCCCAACTCTAGTTTGTACACTTTGTTAAGCCACAGATAGATATGAAGAGAAGATACCCTCAATCTTTGCTAAAGTTCAGCTTATTCTACAAAAACAGCAGATTGGAGAATGCACAATAAGGCAGTGAATTTGCCATTTAGAATGGGGCCAGAGATAAGAAAATGATGATTAGTAAGGGTTGGGAGGGCAAGCAGCATTGCTCATTAGAAAGTGCAACCAAACCAGGAACCTAGGAGAAGGCTGACTTCTGCTTTTAGCAAACTGCTATCCTGTAGCCTGAAATGCCTAACAAAATTTGAGGTTGCCAAGCAACTTTTTATTTTCCTATAGACTATTATGAAAATGAATAAAAATACATTTTAAATGTCTTTGAGATTCTAATAATCTCTTCAAATGCTCCAATTACATCTAATGTTAAAAGATTAAAGCAAGAAAGAAACATCATATTGAACTTATACCAGTATATTTTATTTTCCATTTTCCTGCTTGTTCACGAAATGTTAAGAGAATTGATGAAAAAAGTGAGGATAGTTAGGAAGGTGAGAGAGTTTCATGACCAATTGAGCTAACACTAGGTTGGAAACAACAAACTTTATATACCACTTATCATATGCCACACAGTTGTAAGTTCTTTACATATTTACTTATTTAATATTTACAAAACACTTCAGAGGGAAGTAGCATCAGTATTTCCATTTTTCAGATGAGGAAACTGATTCACAGAAACTGAAAAAACCTGTCAAATGTCAAATGAAAAACCTGTCAAAATTAACCTTCACAGCTAATAAACCTTGAAGTTGTATTTAAACTCAGGTACACTGACTCCAGGTTTCCTTAATGCAGATATTTTCAAAGTTTATAATATGCTAATATTTATTGTGACTTTCCAAAAGAGGTAGAGAGCACACTATTTTCTAAACTTTTGCAATAATGGAACTTGTTTTTACAGAATATCTATTAAAGACTCAAAAGACACCACTAATCCATAGAATGAAGTTTGAGAAATACTGTTGTAAACTTTTTTTTTTTTTTTAACTTGGATGCATGCTTAACTTCAACTATTTTGACACTATTTCTCTGTTTTTGAAATATATATTTATATAAATATATCAGGAATTTTTACATAGTTATAAATTTAAATTTAGGAGTTTTCAGCTTACATAATGCTAACTACTATCTCAGTTTTCACAGTTTACATACAATTAACTACTATCTCATTGGGTTATACTTGCCCTTGGTGATATCTTTTTTTTTTTTTTTAATTTTATTTTATTTCTAAACTTTACATAATTGTATTAGTTTTGCCAAATATCAAAATGAATCCACCACAGGTATACATGTGTTCCCCATCCTGAACCCTCCTCCCTCCTCCCTCCCCATCCCATCCCTCTGGGTCATCCCAGTGCACCAGCCCCAAGAATCCAGTATCGTGCATCGAACCTGGACTGGCAACTCGTTTCATACATGATATTTTACATGTTTCAATGCCATTCTCCCAAATCTTCCCACCCTCTCCCTCTCTCACAGAGTCCATGAGACTGTTCTATACATCAGTGTCTCTTTTAAATTAGAAATGTTCCAGGTTTTTAAGCATAGTCACTGACAATTATTATATTGTTGGTACCTCTCAATAGACCATTTCTTTTTCATGAAAATTTGAGCTATAAAAATTCTTCAAATGGTACACACAAGTTCTTATAGGTTATACATGTCCCTAGGTACTTTATTTAAGCATTTTTATATAGTATTATAGAGTAGACATGTCAAGATAATTTCTAAGGTCTTGCAGCCCTGACCTCCAATTGGTCTGATTTTCAAACAAGAATTGGCACATCCAGCAAATATCATTGTAAGTCTATGGGAGGGTTGCATTAGACATAGATTAATGGTAACAAAACACCTCCAATTTCTGACATTAGGGCAAAGAGTAGCTATTCCCAGGAAGCCGGGGACCCAAGACAAGTTGAAGCAGCACCTTCCACAGCCCTTCCGTCCTCAAGTGCAGGATTTTCTCATATAGACCATCCCACCAAATAAGACACCAAGCTACTAGTCTATGAAATATAGACTCTCAGATATCAGTCAACTTCCAAAAGCTACAGAAATAATTAAAAGCTAACACTTCATATACCAGAATGACCTTGAAAACTGTTGTACTAGTCAACTTATTTTACTTTTTATATTTAATTTCATAGATATTATTGACACTTTAAAAAATATATGTGGGTGTCAGCTTCAATAGTTCATATACTAAAATTAGGACAAAACAGAGAAAACTACCATGGCCCCTGCACAAAGATAAAATGTGAATTTGTGGAGTGGTCAATATTTTTGGTGATAGTTGCACAACAGTGTGACTGTACTAAATGCCACTGAATAGTAGTCATACAATTGTTAAAATTGTAGACTTTATACAATGTATATTTTATCAGAGGAAGAGAAAACATAATTGGTCAAGTTAGTGATCTCTTACAAATTAAAAACAGATTAACATGGATGTAAAAGAAGAAAAAAAAATATTAACTTCTGGGATACTGCAAAATATGTGGTTATTTTCTCCCATAGTTGCTCAAAGAAAGATTTTAAGTTTTGTGTTATATGTGTTGCTGTTTGTTGTTCAGCTGCTCAGTCATGTCCAGCACTTTATGATCCTATGGACTGCAGCACGACAGGCTTCCCTGTCCTTCAACAACTCCAGGGCTTGCTCAAATTCATGTCCATTGAGTCGCTGATGCCATAAAAACATCTCATCCTCTGCCGTCCCCCATCTCCTCCTGCCTTCAATCTTTCCCAGCAACACAGTCTTTTCTAATGAGTCAGCTCTTTGCATCAAGTGGACAAAGTATTGAAGCTTCAGCTTCAACATCAGTCCTTTCAGCGAATATTCAGGACTGATTTCCTTTAGGATTGACTGGTTTGATCTTGCACTCCAAGAGACTCTCGAGAGTCTTCTCCAACAACACAGTTTGAAAGCATCAATTCTTCGGGGCTCAGCCTTCTATATCGTCCAATTCTGACATCCATACATAACTACCAGAAAAAAACATACCTTTGACTAGATGAACTTTTGTCAGTAAAGCAATGTCTCTGCTTTTCAATATGCTGTTTAGGTTTGCCATAGCTTTTCTTCAAAGGAGCAAGTTGTTTTAATTTCATGGCTGCAGTCACCATCTGCAGTGATTCTGGAGCCCAAGAAAATAAAGTCTGTCACTGATTGATCTATCTATTTGCCATGAAGTGATGGGACCGGATGCCATGATCTTAGTTTTATGAATGTTGAGTTTTAAGCCAGCTGTTTCAATCTCCTCTTTCACCTTCATCAAGAGGCTCTTTAGTTCCCCTTCACTTTCTGCCATAAGGGTGGTGTCATCTGCATATCTGAGATTTCTGATATTTCTCCTGGAAATCTTGAATCCAGCATGTGATTCACCCAGTCCAACATTTCTCATGATGTACTCTATGTAGGTTAAATAAGCAGGGTGACGATATACAGCCTAGACATACTTATTTCCCAATTTTGAACAAGTCCATTTTTCCATGTCCAGTTCTAACTGTTGCTTCTCGACCTGCATATAAATTTCTCGGGAGGCAGGTAAGGTGGTCTGGAATTCCCATCTCTTGAAGAATTTCCCACAGTTTCTTGTGATCCACACAGTCAAAGGCTTTAAGTAGTCAATGGAGAAGAAGTAGATGTTTTTCTGGAATTATCTTGCTTTTTCTGTGATCCAACGCATGTTGGCAATTTGATTTCCAGTTCCTCTGCCTTTTCTAAATTCAACTAGTACATATGGAAGTTCTCAGTTCACATACTGTTGAAGCCTCATTTGGAGAATTTTTAGCATTGCTTTGCTGGCATGTGAAATAAGTGCAATTGTACAGTAGTATGAACATTCTTTGGCATTGCCTTTCTTTGGGATTGTAATGAAAGTTGACCTTCCCAGTCCTATGGCCACTGCTGAGTTTTCTAAATTTGCTGGCATACTGAGTGCAACACTTTCACAGCATCATCTTCAGGATTTGAAATATCTCTACTGGAATTCCATCACCTCCACTAGCTTTGTTCATAGTGATGCTTCCTAAGACCCAGTTGACTACACACTCCAGGATGTCTGGCTCTAGGTGAGTGATCACACCATCAAGGTTATCTGGGTCATTAAGACCTTTTTTGCACAGTTCTTTGGATTCTTGCCCTCTCTTCTTATCTTCTGCTTCTGTTAGGACCATACTGTTTCTGTCCTTTATTGTGCCCATCTTTGCATGAAATGCTCCCTTGGTATCTCTAATTTTCTTGAAGCAATCATTAGTCTTTCCCATTCTATTGTTTTCCTCTATTTCTTTGATCACTGAGGAAGGCTTTCTTATCTCTCCTTGTTATTTTTTGGAACTCTGCATTCAAATAGGCATATCTTTCCTCTTCCCCTTTGTCTTTCACCTCTTTTCTTTTCTCAGCTATTTGTAATGCCTCCTCAGACAACCATTTTGCCTCTTTGCATTTCTTTTTCTTGGGGATGGTTTTGATCACCGCCTCTTGTACAATGTTACAAACTTCCATCCATTGTTATTCATGCACACTCTATATCAGAACTTGAATCTATTTGTCACTTCCACTGTATATTCACTGGGGATTTTATTTAAGTTAGACCTGAATGGCCCAGTGGTTTTCCCTACTTTCTTCAAATTTGAGTCTGAATTTTGCAATATGGAGTTCATGATCTGAGCCACAGTCATGCATGTTAGGCAAAATTAACTTCTATTTTAAAACGTCCTTTACTCTAACAATGGTGCCAGCAAGGATATATACAATATAACATATAGCCATTTGAACTTTAATTTACAGAAACATGCAGCCACACACAAGAGTCATATTCCTAGAAGAAAGCTAAAAAAAATAGTGATCCATTAACTAAATTTACTTTTAATTTGCAAATCAATAATAGCAGTAATCAATCAAAGTGAAACATGCATTTAAATGATTTGGTACTGCACTGCAGCAGGTATCACCAATTAATAGAAAGGAGAGAGTGTTAACAGAATTAATGGGAGAGAAAGAGAAACCAACCTAGCCAAGTTCAAATTTATAACAAATATCAAGTTTCTCTTAAGATAGCTTCCATAGTAAAAGGAAATTCAATTTACTAAATGCATTTTTGAAATGTGTATTTCAGGAACTCAGAATGTGTTTAGGAGAGATAGACTTATCACTGAGGATATTAATATGAAAAAGTGATCAGTGATTATTATGAAATTTCATTTTCTCTACTTGGTTTGTTCTGCTCACTGCAACTATAAGACTTTTCTTCCTGCTGCATTTTGGAAAGCTATTTTTGCCTGTGTGAAAAACCAGCAACATGCTTAAGAGTTAGATAAAGTAAAATATTTTTTGTCTAGAAGGCAAATTCAAGAGGAAAACTTCCTATCCATTTTCCTTTAGAAATAGAAGAAATTGGAATTTAGCCTCAAACAAAAATGTAATTTTGTCTAACATTGAGCTGAAGTGCTAACTCCTGTGTAGCAGCTAATGAAAACTCAAATGTATTTTGTGTTCATTAAAAGGTATCAAATTGCTACTACAAGAATATTGTTGTTTAGACACTAAGTCACGTCTGACTCTTTTGTGATACAGACTCATTCACTGTTGCTAACCAGCCTTTTCTGTCCTGGAATTTCGTAGGCAAGAATACTAAAGTAGGTTGACTTTTCCTAATCTAGGGGATCTTCCTGACCCAGGGATTGAAACAGTGTCTCCCACATTAACAGGTAGATTATTTATCACTGAGCCAGCAGAGAAAATGAACATTTACATCTTAGGAATGAGTGAATTAAAATGGATGGGAATTGGGTGAATTTAATTCAGATGACCATATCTACTGCTGTGGGCAAGAATCCCTTAGAAGAAATGGAGTAGCCCTCATAGTCAACAAAGAGTCTGAAATGCAGTACTTGGTTGCAATCTAAAAATGATAGAATAATTTCAGTTCCTTTCCAAGACAAACCATTCAACATCACAGTAATCCAAGTCTATGCCCCAACCACTACTGTCAAAGAAGCTAACACTGAATGGTTCTCTGAAGACCTACAAGACCTTCTAGAACTAACACCAAAAAAGGATGTCATTTACATCATATGGGATTGGATTGAAAAGGTAGGAAGTCAAGAGATATCTGGAAAACAGGTAAGTTTGTCCTTGGATTACAAGATGAAGCAAGCCAAAAGGTAACAGGGTTTTATCAAGAGAACACTAATCACAGCAAACACCCTCATCCAACAACACAAGAGGCCACTCTACACATGGACATCACCAGAAGGTCAGCGCTGAAATCAGATTGACTATATTGTTTGCAGCCAAAGATGGAAAAGCTGTGTATTGTCAGTTAAAACAAGACCTGAAGTTGACTATGCAAAGACCATGAGCTCCTTATTGTAAAATTCAGGTCTAAATTGAATAAAGTATGGAGAACCACTAGGTCATTCATGCATTACCTAAACCAAATCCCTTATGATTACACAGTGGAGGTGATGAATAGATTCAAGGGATTAGGTCTGATAGATAGAGTGCCTGAAGAACTATGGATAGAAGTTCCTAACATTCTACAGGAGGCAGTGATGAAAACCATTCCAAAGAAAAAGAAATGTAAGAAGGCAAAATGATTGACTGAAGAGCCTTTACAAATAGCTGAGGAAAGAAGAGAAGTGAAAGATAAGGGAAAAATGGAAACATATACTCAACTGAATGCAGAGTTCCAGAGAATAGCAAGGAGAGATAAGAAGGCCTTCTTAAATGAACAATGCTAATAAATAGAATAAAATAATAGAGTGAGAAAGACTAGAGATCTCTTCAAGAAAATTAGAGATATCTTGGGAACATTTCATGCAAGGATGGGCATGATAAAGGACAAAACAGTAAGGATCTAATCGAAGCAGAAGAGGTTAAGAAGAGGCGGCAAGAATACACAGAAGATCTATACCAAAAAAAAAAAAAAAAAATGTCTCAATGACCTGGATAAACACAATCGTGTGGTCACTCACCTACAGCTGGACAGCCTGGAGTGTGAAGTTAAGTGGGCCTTAGGAGTTGTTACTATGAACAAAGATAATGGAGGTGATGGAAGCCCAGTAGTGCTATTTAAAAGCCTAAATGATGATGCTGTTAACATGCTGTACTCAATATGTCAGCAAACTTAGAAAATTTAGCAGTGGCCATAGGACTGGAAAAGGTCAGTTTTCATTCCAATCTCAAAGAAACACAATGTCAAAGAATGTTGAAACTACCATACAGTTGTGCTCATTTCACACACTAGCAAGGTTTTTCTCAAATTCCTTCAAGCTAGGCTTCAGCACTATGTGAACCAAGAATTTCCAGATGTACACGCTGGGTTTTCTAGAGGCAGAGGAATCAGATCAAATTGCCAACATTCATTTGATCATGGAGAATGTAAGGGAGCTCCAGTAAAACCTGTACTTCTGTTTCAGTGACTACGCTAAAGCTTTTGACTGTGTGGATCACAACAAACTCTGGTAAATTCTTAATGAGATGGGAACAACAGACCACCTTGCCTGTCTGCTGAGAAACCTGTATGCGGGTCAAGAAGCAACAGTTAGAACTAGACATGGAACAATGGAGTGGATCCAAATTGGGAAAGGAGTATGACAAGGCTGTATATTGTCAGCCATATGTAACCCTGCTTATTTAACAGATTGCAGAGTACAATCTGTGAAATGCCAGTCTGGATGAATCACAAGCTGGAATCAAGATTGCCTGGAGAAATATCAACAACCTCAGATATGCAGATGATACAACTCTAATGGCAGAAATTAATGAGGAACTAAAGAGACACTTGGTCAGAGTGAAAGAGGACCGTGAAAAAGCTGGCTTGAAACTCAACATTCAAAAAATTAATCTCACAGCATTCAGTCCCACCATTTTGTGGCAAACAGAAGCAGAAAAACTGAAGTAGTGACAGATTTTATTTTCTTGGGCTCCAAATTCATTGAGGAAGTTAACTGTAGCCATGAAATTAAAAGACAGTTGCTCCTTGGAAGGAAAGCTATGACAAACCTAGACAGCATATTAAAAAGCAGAGAAATCACTTTGGAGAGAGTCTGTATAGTCAAAGTTACATTATTTTCAGTAGTCATGGTAGGTAGCAAGATAGGCATGGACAAGGAGGGGGCCTAGCTGAAAAGGATGCAAACTGATCTCTAAACCCCACCTGACACACCCTGCAGAGCTCACAGATAGACTACAAAAATAACCAGAGACTTTTCCAACTCCTGCACATGCACCCTAGGCACACACTGGATACAAACTAACCACTGGGGCTTCCCCAACTCTAGCACATGCACCCTTGATGTATAGCTGTGTCCTCAAGTAACCTTATGCAGCTAGAATAAAGCTTCTTAAATATTCTATACATACATACATCTGATTATAACAGACTGAATTATGTATGGGAAAGACCTGTGCAATAGAGCCTATTGCTATGTAACTTGCAACTGTCAATCAAAACTCTCAGTCCACGCCCATCTAGATGAATATGCAAAGGCATTATTTTGCATGTACCTAGATATGCCCCTTTCTCTGATTAGCCTTAGGTGTATGACTATTTGCATTTTGCACAGGGCAGAAACAAGAGAATGAGACCGGGCATATAAAAAGGGAAGCCAAGAAGCATTGTGACCACTCCTTCAGGGTCAGCCCACTCCCACATCTTGGGAATGTACTATCTGCTTCTGTTTAATAAAAGATCTGTCTGCTTGAGCTGTAACTGAGCTGTAAACCAGTTTGTTGTTTTAGATCCTTGCTAAGAGGAGACAGGATCAGATAAATCTTGCCTGCTTGAGCTGTAATTAGTCTGTTGTTCCAAATCTTAATTAGAATGAGATAAGAACTGAGTGAGAGAAATAAACCAACCTGACAGTGGGGTACAGATGTGAAAGTTGGACCATAAAGAAGGCCAAATACTGAATAATTGATGATTTCAAATTGTGCTTCTGGAGAAGACTCCTGAATGTCCCTTAGACGGCACAAAGATCAAACCAGTCAATCTTAAAGAAAATCAACCCTTAATGTTCACTGGAAGGACTGATGCTGAAGCTGAAGCTCCAATACTTTGGCCATCCCAATGCAAAGAGCCAACTCATTGGAAAAGACCCTGATGCTGAGAAAGATTGAAGATAAAAGGAGAAGGGGACAGCAGAGGATGAGATGGTTAGATAGTATCACCAACTCAATGGACATGAATTTGAGTAGACTCTGGGAGATAGTGGATGGCAGAGGAGCCTGGCACATACAATCCATGGGGTTGCAGTCTGACACGACTTAGCAACTCAACAACAACAACAATGAGAATATTAAACTTGATTCCAAATCACCTTCTGTAAAGGTAATTGGTTTCCAAAAGATGACTGCCACTCATGACTTGTAAGTAGATGGTTTTCACTTGTATATGCCATAAGTGCCAGAGAATCAGGTGTGAGATACATTCTCCAATCTTCTATATAGTAGTCCTCAAACATTGCCATGTTCTGTTGCCCAGAGAGCTACTACGATGATTCTGTTATCTGTGTTTAACAGTATAACATTTGCAGCCTAAATATTTATGTATGACTTAAATTAAACCCCTAAAATCTACCAAAGCATCTAGAAACAATGGTTGGTAAAAAAAAAAACAAAACAAAAAAAAACCTCTTTATGATAATCTGCATATTTATAATAGTCAAGATGTAACATATAACATCAAGAAAGACCTGAGAAAATTGCAAGGAGAGTGTTTCTCTCATGTGAAAAATTATGTCCCAAATCATGATTTTAAAAATACTGCATGAGGAATCTGAAGGGATACATGTTAAAATTGGACTTTTCTTTTCTTTTTTTTTTAAATTTTATTTTATTTTTAAACTTTACATAATTGTATTAGTTTTGCCAAATGTCAAAATGAATCCACCACAGGTATACATGTGTTCCCCATCCTGAACCCTCCTCCCTCCTCCCTCCCCATTCCATCCCTCTGGGTCGTCCCAGTGCACCAGCCCCAAGCATCCAGAATCGTGCATCGAACCTGGACTGGCAACTCGTTTCATACATGATATTTTACATGTTTCAATGCCATTCTCCCAAATCTTCCCACCCTCTCCCTCTCTCACAGAGTCCATAAGACTTTTCTATAGCTAGTTATATGCCTATATTACCCTCTTTCAGAATCAATATTCTTGTCTTAAAAATTAGGTTCATGGAAGCAGCCATGTTGTCCCTCAATAGGTAAATGGAAAAAATAAAATGTGGTACATCCAGGCAATGGAATATTATTTAGTGCTACAAACAAATGAGTTAGCAAGTCAAGAAAAGACATGAAGGAACTTTAATACATATTACTAAGTGAAAGAAACCAGTCTGAGAAGGCTATATACTATGTGATTCCAACTAAAAAAGGACAAATCACTGAAATAATGCAAAGATAAGTGGTTGTCAGGGATGAGGATGGGGACAAATAGGGAGATCATGGCATTTTTAGGGCAATGAAAATACTGTGTAATATCATAATGGTGCATGTATGTCATTCATTTGCCCAAAACAACAGAATGCACAGTACCAAGAATGAACTCTAAGGTAAAGTATAGACTTTGGATTATAATGATGTAGTTTATCCTTAGTAACTAATGCACCATTCTGCTGAGTGATATTGATAGAGAGTCTGTTTTTGTGAGGATGTAGGGGAGAAATCGGGATAGTATAGAGTATCCAGGAAATCTCTATACTTTTCTCTCAAATTTAAACCTAAAACTGCTCTAAAAATATTGTCTTTAAAAATATGAGATTCACGTGTTCCCAATCCTGAAGCCCCCTCCCACCTCCCTCCCCATACCATCCCTCTGGGTCATCCCAGTGCACCAGCCCCAAGCATCCTGTATCCTGCATCGAACCTGGACTGGCGATTCAATTCATTAACTTTCAATGAGTCTACATGGAAAAATTACTTCCAAGATAGTCATTTATTGAGTTGTTATGTATTCATTTTTTAAAATTTATTTTTAATTGAAGGATAATTGCTTTACAGTACTGTGTAGATTTCTACCAAACATCAACATGAATCAGCCATAGGTTTGCCTATGTCCCCTCCCACTTGAACATCCCTCCCACACCCCTCCCCATTGTACCCCTCTAGGTTGTTACCAAGCCCTGGTTTGAGTTCCCTGAGTCACACAGCAAATTTTCATTGGCTATCTATTTTACATATGGTAATGTATGCTTATATATATATATATAATATGTTATATGCATTGTGTATATATAATTATAATTATATGTTAATCATGTTGCTCCTATATAGGCTGCAATCTCTTTACTTGAAGAAATTATGTATTATTATTTTCTATATTATTCTTAACTTTCTTACATTCCTTGGTGCTTGACATAGTAGTGGGTACTTGGTAAGTAAGTAAGTAAGTAAGGAGGCTTCCCTGGTGGCTCAGATGGTAAAGCGTCTGCCTGCAGTGCAGGAGACCCAGGTTTGATCCCTGGGTTGGGAAGATCCCCTGGAGAAGGAAATGGCAACCCACTCCAGTACTGTTGCCTGGAAAATTCCATGGACTGAGAGGCTCCTCAGAGCCTGGTAGGCTACAGTCCATGGGGTCGCAAAGAGTTGGACACATACTTGGTAGTGCCTAGTAAACGACTGCAGAATAATTAAATGTGTATTTGAAGGGACAGGGCCAGGAGGCAGGAAAAGGTCTAATTTAGTTGCTGAACAATAGTAATTTTGCATGATTCTCTAGTAGAAGGTCTCTTTTCCACTGTTTCCACAATCACATTCTGCCTGACCCTCCCACCAAGACATGGCAACAAACATGAGAAATGGGGAAAGAGATGGTTCACTCAAATACAAACTGCCAATAGTTCTGTTTTGTTTTACTTTCGCTGTCTGATGATGCCATTCTTTATCGTTAGCTTATGCTTATGCTTATGCTTACTGAAGCAGTATATGTCAAGCATCTGTTTTAGAAGGCAAAGCAATATGTAATATTAAACATAATTATGTCAAAAAATTGCAACAGAATTAGTCTTATTTGAAATTTAAGAAGCACATGAAGTTAGCCATAGGTATACTGATCGAAATGCATGAATAAATTTATGGTCACATCTCAGAGGCTTCCATTTGTATAATATTTAAATAAATGTGAATGTTAATTCTTTTAAACATAAAACTTTAAAGAGATTAATTATAAAACTCTGAAGGTATATAGACAAAGGGAAAAAGTCTAAATTATATCCACTATGATAATAATAATATTCAATTATATGTATATTTTCCTACATGTTTTTATTTTTTATTTTTTTTTAGTTTTTATTTATTTATTTATTTTTTAAATTTTATTTTATTTTTTAAACTTTACATAATTGTATTAGTTTTGCCAAATGTCAAAATGAATCCGCCACAGGTATACATGTGTTCCCCATCCTGAACCCTCCTCCCTCCTCCCTCCCCACACCATCCCTCTGGGTCGTCCCAGTGCACCAGCCCCAAGCATCCAGTATCGTGCATTGAACCTGGACTGGCAACTCGTTTCATACATGATATTTTACATGTTTAAATGCCATTCTCTCAAATCTTCCCATCCTCTCCCTCTCTCTCAGAGTCCATTTTCCTACATGTTTTTAGATAGATAGGTAACTATGTCTCTATTGGCTATCAGAATGTGTAATTACTTGAGGTTACCTGAAAAAACCAACAACGACATGAACATTTGTCATATGAGTTACAAGGGAGAGTAAATAAGTACCATGAGAACCTGGCTCTTATTCTGGAATCTTAAAAGACACAAGGTATCTGGCAAGATTATTTTTCAAAGCTTACATTATTTTGCCTCATAAAATGCAGTGTGATAACTCAGACTTCTGTCACTTTTGAAACATATCAGTCCATTACATTTTTACCAACCAAGAATAATAAGAAATTTTGGTATTATTATTTCCACATAAAAACTCCACTAAATTTTTAAGACCAAGAAAACCTGGCTGTCGGAGTGTTGACATGGACAAGGATTCTTTTATATCATATGACATTTTACTTTAAATAGAGCTACCTTCTAGGAACAATATCATTGTCTGGAAGGGCAAGATTTAGAAAATTGTGAGATATTGCCACTCAACACTAAAAATATATCCAATGAACATGATTTTCCCCTAAAATTTCTGTGGAGAATATTTTCCTCAGTTGAGTCATTATAAAACATGTTTGAACTACAAGCATCCAGTATTTCATTATAGCCCAGTAGAATAAAGATTTACAAAGGATAATTCTGACTCCTATCCATCTTGCTCAAAAGCATTATTATCTGATTGTATACAAGTTAGTGCCTGGGTGGCAGAAAAATAAATGGAAATTAAATAATTAGGCCAGATCATTAATAGTGGACACACACACACACACACAAGCATATACATGCAATAAAAATGATTCAACATGGAATTGGGGGCTAATGAATGATTCATAAGGTGGCAAATTCTTTCTGGTTTCCTGAATTCTGTCACACAACAAATTAACAACAAATTCAGAAAGAGATACAAACCATTATTTTTTACTTCAACCAATAACTTCAGGTTGCTAAAGGGGCACACAAACTCAAATGTATCAAATTAAATAGAAGTCATAAGGAAATTTATCTCCTTCTTAAACTTTTTTCCAGTCAGAATTTGAAATATTTTTGGTAATAATATGTCTGACCTCAAAACTGCTATAGCTAGAGATAAACACACAGCTGGGCGATAGATGATGACAGAATTGTCTAGCAAAATGTTAGGAACACTATAGCATCTTGATGATGAGACAGGGAGCTCCATCTTTTGGGGACATGTGAATTTCCACAGCTTTTGTTCCTGTGAATAAGATACTATGTCTAGAACCAATAAATAAGAACAGAAACATCATCCCAGATTCCAGTTCTCTAAACTATGTTCTATTTATTCCCTTTCATTTGTTCCTTTTTCTTTGTTATCCTCCTATATCTTTGATATGGATGGAAGACTTTGTTTCCATACTGTAGTAATTTGTAGAAACAGAGTGGCATAAATCATGGCTTTCTCTATTATCATTTCAATGGGATCTGTACCACCACTCCATACCATCATTCTCTAGTGATGCCAGTAACGAAGCCCCTTCAACTCTTCCAAGTTAAACATCTTTTAACAAGTTATTACTCTCTACTTTAAAAAAAAAATAATAAAAAGAATCTTAGTTTAGTTACATGTACTATATATATATATATATATATATATATATATTTACAATTGCCATGCATCTAAGAAAGACTGACACATTAAAAAAAAAAAAAAGTTTCCTCTGGCTGGTTGCAATTGAATTGAAGGCATAAAAATTCTAAAATGTTCTGTATAAAATAATCAGATATTTTAGTTAGAATTTCTGCTTCCCAAACTTTCAAATGCACCAGAGTTTAAACAGCATTACTACAAACTCATACATTATGAATCTAAAAGGGGTATTTTGAGTCCATAAAATGAACTAAGAATTTCACAACTCACATTTTTATAGTTCTATATTCCTTCTCAGCCTGACTATCTAAAGAACTTCCTAAGTGATACCCCAGCCCCTAATTCTTCCCCCGCAGTACATCCAATACTTATTTCTCAGTAATATTTTAATAGCATTATAGTCACATTCCTCACTCACACCAAAAATGTTTAGAAGTTCACTACTGCCTATAGAATAAAGTCCAGGTAGTTACAACTTCCCACAGTGTGTTCCCACCCATCTCTACAGGTAAAGCTCTACTTTTTTCCATTATATACCACATATTATAATCAGACTGAACACTCTGTTGCCCATACAAACTCAGTACTAGCTCAGCTTCACATCTTTGTAGATTATATCTTTTCTCTGGAATGCTTTTATTCCTGTCTTGACAACTGCAGCCTAAACAATCTTTAAAGCACAATTTAATGCCATCAACTCCAAAAAGCTTTAATTCCTACTACTGGAAATCTCTTCTTTGTAGGTTTCCACAGTACTTTACATAGACACATTCATATGAACATAATTATTGCTTTCTGGCCTATTATGAGTATGTCTATAAGTAGCCCTCATTTTCCCACCTAAAACGAAGGTTGTGATGTTTTAGTTTTGTAATCATAGCAGGATACACAATGCTGTCTTGCAGTAGGCAGTACTTGATAAATATGTCTAATGAATTTACCATTCCATAGAAAGAGGTTTATTAAAAGCATTATAAAGACCTTTGATACTCAGAATGTAGTCATATAGATGGGTAAACCGTACCCACATACACATATATGTATACTGACCTCAAACACCACTTTTTTCTATTTAACTCAGCTAATCACTATGTATTCTCATGTCTCTTTTTTCTTTTACGTATCATGGAAATTTCCCTATAGTTTATTTAAAATATGAAAGAAAGAATGAAAAATATATAATGCTTCCTAGTGGTTTTAAGATATTTTTTAAACGAAGTTTTTACTAAAAAATATCTATGGAGAAAAATTGTTTTCCCTTGACTAGTCATGGAGTAGCTATGACTAGTGAGGAGGAAATTACATTACAAATGAACAGCTATCTGTTATCAAATTACAAGGCATCTTCATCAAAGGACCTAAAAAAGGCAGCAAACTGACCAGTTAACATGCTTCCACTGACCTGGGGGGATTTTTTCCTGTTAATAGCTTCTTAAAAATGCTTCCTTTTGGT
This sequence comes from Bubalus bubalis, assembly GCF_019923935.1. Taxonomy (NCBI): domain Eukaryota; kingdom Metazoa; phylum Chordata; class Mammalia; order Artiodactyla; family Bovidae; genus Bubalus; species Bubalus bubalis. The sequence continues at coordinate 76,928,341 of NC_059181.1, read as the reverse complement.
TCTTGTCTCTGACACAAAAATGATTGTCCCATTTAACCAGTCTTCTATCACATCTATCAGAGAATCCTATTTACTCACACACTACTGGAACATTAAACACAATAGAGTGATTGTTTCTAGAAGAAAAATTTAAAGATTGACTTTTTTTTTACCCTAAAAGGGGGTTGAGATCAAAAGCTAACTTTAATAGATGTTTGACTAAGGTCATACTCCCAGGAAATGGAACACTGAAGATGAAAGAAAAGAAATAGATTCTGTTTTTGATCTCAGTCAAATCCATTTGGCATTGTTTATCTTTTATATGATACTTCAGTTTTAGGTGATATCATTACTGAAATGAATTAGCTTTTTTCTTGAGGCTTTAATAGCTCGGTATTACTTTGACATTTAGCAAAGTTTAGTAAAACAGATTCCTGCTTTTTTTAGCTGGTAATACAATGATAGTTGCAAATATATTTTCTTCATCTACAAGTGTCACTATCATATGATAAGCATGATATAGCTTCAAAAATGTAAAAGAGAGCTCAAAATCCAAAATTTTCCTATGAAATACTCTTCAAAGAAAAGCATCACTGAAGTCACCACAAATTTTTAAATAGTAAAAGATATTCTTATTTTTGAGTACACTTGATTGTACATTTTCCAGAACTGGAAGGGGTTTATTGTTACTTTGTATCTCATCATTGGACAATGCCAATGTAAAAGAAAAAACCAAAAGCTATTATTGAACACCCACTACTATAAGTCAAGCACCATTTAGGAACGTTATACGCATTATCTTATGTAATCTTCAAAACAACTCTGTGGAAATGCAAGGACTATTACACTAATAATAAAAATGAGACAAGTGAGAGTGAAATAAACTGATTAGATTTGTCAGATCATATAGTGAATAAGTGATAAGGCATAACTTTGAATCAAGCTTTATCTAACTCCAAAATTCTATTATTTCCATCCTGCTCTTTAACATTGATGGTACAGTGGTAAAGACAGCTGCCTTCCATTCTGATTTTTAACTATTAAAATGATAAAACAAAAATTTATTTTTCTTAGTTCCATGAATTATGTGAATTAAAACTACACCATATATATGTATATAAAATATGGGACATTATTTGAGATGTGTGGAAGAGTTATACTGTTTATCAAGCACTTGTCAAAATAATCCATGCCTCTGCAAATTTACTTTTGTCAAAGGCTTACAGATTATCACCCTTAAAGTTTAGGATATTGTGTTTTATTTAATTATTCTAGTAATTTTCTCAATGTGCCACTTCTCTTTAGCAGGTGCAAGCTGTCTATAAATATCTACATGTCATAATGCTTAAAAAAAAAGAAAAGATGTTTCTAGGTGACAGCTTCCCATAATCTATCAGAAGACTTTACTCAGTGGATATTTTTTTACAAAAAGGATCACCACAAAGATAAGTTACTGTAAAGAGGAGCTTGAGTTTCCAAATTAATAGATTAGCAAATGATTTTAGAAGGGGAAACAAAATTCAAATGATATATCATATACAATAGCCTCTTTTTAACAGATTTTAAACTTCTGAACTTTATTAAAAGAGAGACACACAGTTCCTACGTCACACTAACCTCAAAAATGGTAGATGTCAATCAAAAAGATTAAGGACTCTCTGTACTGAAAATTGACAGCTACCCAGAATTGGAGATCCCTGCAAATCTACTTGTCTTTGAAAAACATAGTGGATTAAGATATTCTCTTTTCTCTCCCTTCTTTTATTTACTTTGCTTGTCAAAAGATTATTCAGTGCCATTTTTTCCTCTCCTGACTGTCCCCACTCGTCACTCCTCTACCCTAGCACTTTCATAGTCCGTCTCAATCACAAATCAGAAGGCACAGTGGAGAAAATAGCAAAAGAGTTTTCTGACTCTTCTCTGGAACAAATTGAAATTTAAACATCCTAAGGATACAAGGCTCAAATTAAAATACTTTTGAAACTCAGATATTACAATGTCTGGCATTCCATTTTCAAAAGATAAACAGTCTAATAGGTCAAGGAATCATTGAGTTTTTTTTTTTTCCCCCCACTCTTCAAGGTGAATAAACTCTAGTAGAGGGAAGGATGTAAAAGACAGAAAGCATACCATTAACATTTATTGGTTATCTTCTCTAGTGCCTTTTTTATGAGAATGATGGTGAGTCAGCTGGGAAAGGCTGCTATCCATGTTGCCCATGGATAAGGAAGAATTATTCTCCATATTTCAAAACAATTAGCCAACTCTAATTCAGAAAGTGACAGGGAGCCAAGCACAAGTGACAGTCTCAGCAGTTACTTGATTGATTAGAAGAGGCTATTCAATTTTATATCCTTTGTCTATGTACAAATTTAAAGGTAACTAGATTTTCCATTTTAAAAGTTATGACCATAAAGGAACAGTTAACAGTTGACTGGAATGATTTTATCTTTAGTGACAAATGGTGGAGGTGGGGCAAGGGGAAATGAAATATATCAATCAATAAAGATCTGAATAAAGCTAAATCCAACCACTTTAATTCTATGGATATTTGACTGAATAAGCCTGAAAAATTATCTTTCAAATAACCATTGCTATGTTTCCCTTATCAGAGTTAAAATTTGCAATCTACATAAAGCAGTCACTGAGTAAAAAAAAAAAAAAAAAAAAAAACAACTGCTTTTTGTTGCAATTTTTTTCAATAAAAAACTAGTCATTTGAAGACTCAGTAAATACATATATCAAAGACTAAAATAAGTTGATTTGTATTTAAAATTTTTCTTAATGTTAAAATTACAATAACAATTGTGACTAGTAAAAGTCTTTTATCTTTAGACTGACATATAACTGAAATATTTGATATTTCAGCTGCTAGAGCCTTAACAAATCGGACACCATTTCTCCTCACATCTACCTTTCAATAGCATTACAATATTTTTGTTTGTAATGAATTGATATTATAAGTATTTAATGCATGCCTACATTAGCAGAACGCTAAGTATTTTCATTTTTAAATGTGATCAAACTATCAAATTGATTTTAAATGCAACATGTCATGGTACAATGACTAAGGCAAAATAGTGTATTATCAGCCCAAGCACAACAGATTCATATCCATCTTGCTTGAAAGCATTATTATATATCTACATATGAGTTAGTGCTTGGGTGACAGAAAATAATGAAATTAATAATTAGGCCAGATCATTAATAGAGGAGATGTGCACATGCACACACACACACACACACACACACACAATCTCTCTCTTCATCCAGCAATTCACTTACACAGTTCCTTTGGGGAAAAGATGATAGGTAGGTATTACACAGCATCTGAAATCCTGAGAACCATGGTTTCTTTAATAGCAATGCCAGTCAGGATCTGTGACTTAAAGAAATCCTGTGTTTATTGTTAATTCCACAGAGAGCATAGGATAATTTTCAAAACAGTTTCTTCCTAATAGGTAGATAATCTTGAAGTCAATAGGTTGATGCATTTCACTGGTATTTAGGACATTATATTAAAACAATTTCCCCCATATCCTCCCTTATCACTGCTAATTTCAGTAAAAATAAATTCACACAGAATATTTGCCTGGAGATACTTTTCTGGTTTCCAGTAATATTTGATTAATGTATAGAAAATAAAATAGGACATAGTTCAATTGTTCAAGTCTAAATCATAGATATTCAAATACAACAGATGTTGCTTTTGAAAAGGAAATTTTTACATAAAATTATTTTATGCTTTAATGTAATAGGGTTCCTAAAAGACTTATTCAAACAGATATTTGATTATTACATTTTCTCTTCTTTTTTTTAAAAAAAATACTAAAATATCTCTAAAAAGATCCTAGTTATACTTGAAGATCAAGTTTCCTTCCCAACATTAACAGTAATTTTCCAGCTGAAATAAATTCATTTTAGACTATCAAGTGTATTTTCATGTGCTCAGTTGCTCAGTCATGTTATCATGGCAGCTCAATGGACTGTGGTCTGCCAGGCTCTTCTGTCCATGGAATTTTCCAGGCAAGAATACTGGAGTGGGTTGTCATTCCTTCCTCCAGAGGGTCTTCCTGACCATGGGATCAAACCTGTGTCTCTCGAGTCTCCTGCATAGGCAGATGGATTTTTTACTACTAGCACCACCTGGGAAGCCCACAGAAAATAAAATAAATAAATAAAAATTAAAAAAAAAAAACACCTGATATACATAGCTGAATTATATGGGAGAAATAAATGACAGAAAGAACAAGATTAAAAAGTTAGAACCGAACCTATGTAAACATGAACGACAATTCTGTGTACACTAAAATTGAGCAAATAGGGACTTCTCTGGTGGTCCAGTGGCTAAGACTCCACACTCCCAATCAGGGGCTCTGGGTTTGATCCTGGGTCAAGGAATTAGATACCACATGCTACAACTAAAGATCACGCACACTGCAACTATGACTCAGTGCAGCAAAAATAAATAAACATTAAAAAAAAGCTAAGGGGAACTTCAAAAAAATGAGCAAATAGATGTAGGTATAACATGGCAGGTAAGCCAATTCTACTGTGAAATTCCATGTGCATGTGCTCAGTTGTTTCTGTCATGCACAATTCTTTGTCACCCTGTGGACTGTAGCCTGCTGAGCTCCTCTATCCATGGGATCTTCCAAGTAAAAATACTGGAGTGGGTTGCCATCCCCTCCTCTAGGGGATCTTTCCAACTCAGGGATTGAACCTGCACCCCCTGTGTCTCTTGCATTGCTGGTGATTGTTTACCGCTGAGCCAACAGGGAAGCCCAAACTTTCATGCAGCTTATATAAATGAGTGTATATATATATATATATATATATATTTGTATATTAGAACATTTCTACAGAGTAATCCAATTTAAGCTTACTACATTTCAACACGTATATATATTATGCACTGTATAAGATATATGTATCCATTTTATCTCTTAAAATATTAAATATCAAAGAGAGAAACAATCAAAAGCAAACACAGAAAAGTCTTTGTAAAATAGTGACACTTTATGGCATTTTTCTTTTTTATTTATGATTAACAAAATATAATAGTACATTTTTCACTAAACCAACAAATACCAAAATAATATTTGTTAAACTCGTAAAATGTGTCTGGCAATATGATATTTTTTAAAGATACACTGTCTAGAGGTGGTCCTAAGATGTCAGAGGAATAGGATGGGAAGACAACTTTCTCCCCCACAAATTCATCAAAAGAACATTTAAATGCTGAGTAAATTCCACAAGACAACTTCTGAATGCTGGCAGAGGACATCAGACACCCAGAAAAGCAGCCCATTGTCTTGGAAAGGAAGTAAGAAAAAATATAAAAGATAAAAAAAGAGACAAAAGACGTAGGGATGGAGCTCCATCCAGGGAAGGGAGTCTTAAAAAGAGAGACGTTTCCAAACACCAAGAAACACTCTCAATGCCGAGTCTATGGTGAGCCTTGGAACCACAGAGGGCAACATAACTGGGAGGCAAAATAAATAAATAATTAAAACCCAGAGATTACATGCCCAACGGTAACTTCCCCAGTGGAGAGCAGCACACACGCCTGCAACCGCCACTAGCAAGTGGAGGCTGGGCAGGGAGGCATGGGCTGCATTGCTTAGAGTAAGGACTGGGCCTGAATGCCCCGAGGGCAATCTGAGGGAACTAACCTGGGCTAGCAAACCAGACTGTGGGATAGCTATCACACGAAAAGCCCTAACCTAAGACACTGCCAGGCCCGCTGACAGAACAAATGACTGAACAGAGATAGCTGGCTGCAGACAATCCTCCTTCGGTGACAGGCGGCCAGTGCCGGAAGGGGGCAATCACAGCCCCAGAGAGGCATTATCTACCAAACTGCAAGCAGGCTTCTTTGCTAACAAAGACTTCTTGGGGTTCTGGACGGTCAACATCCTCCTGAGAAGGTGCACCAGTTGTAATCCCAGAAAACCGAGCAGCAGGGATGAAGGAGGCAATAAGTCGCAGTGACTGTGCTCGCCAAACACCTCATCACCTGAGCTGCTTGGACCTGGGAAAGGCACAAAACACAGGCCCAACCAAGTCTGCGCCTCTGAGGACTACCCGAGTGGCTGAACCTGAGCAGCTTAGACCTGGGAGGTGCATACAGCCCAGGGCCAGCCTCAGACAGTCCCCAGTGGAGGAACCTAGAGCCTGAGCAGTGTGGCCAGGGTGGGCACACGTGCCGTGAGCAGGGGCAGGCCCAGTGTGGCTGAGACACTGCAAGCACACTCCAGTGTTATTTGTTTGCAGCATCCCTCCCTCCCCACAGTGCGACTGAACAAGTGAGTCCCAGAATAAGAAGACAAAAGAAAGACCATGAGAAAATGCTTGAGGAGATAATAGTTGAAAACTTCCCTAAAATGGGGAAGGAAATAAAAACTCAAGTCCAAGAAACCCAGAGAGTCCTAAACAGGATGAACTCAGGTGAAACACCCCAAGACACATATTAATCAAATTAACAAAGATCAAACACAAAGAACAAATATTAAAAGCAGCAAGGGAAAAACAACAAATAACACAAAAGGGGTTTCCCATAAGGATAACAGATGATCTTTCAATAGAAATGCTTCAGGCCAGGAGGGAATGGCAGGACATACTTAAAGTGATGAAAGAAAATAACCTACAGCCCAGATTACTGTACCTAGCAAGGATCTCATTCAAATACGAAGGAAAAATCAAAAGCTTTACAGACAAGAAAAAGATGAGAGAATTCAGCACCACCAAACAAGCTCTCCAACAAATGCTAAAGGATCTTTTCTAGACAGGAAACACAAAAAGGGTGCATAAACTTGAAGTCAAAACAATAAAGTAAATGGCAACGGGATCATTCTTATCAATAATTTTCTTAAATGTAAATGGGTTGAATGCCCCAACCAAAAGACAAAGACTGGCTGAATGGATAAAAAAACAAGACCCCTATATATGTTGTCTACAAGAGACCCACCTCATAACAGGGAACATATACAGACTAAAAGTGAAGGGCTGAAAAAGATACTCCATGAAAATAGAGACCAAAAGAAAACAGGAGTATCAATACTCATATCAGATAAAATAGTCTTTAAAAGAAAGGCTGTGAAAAGAGACAAAGAATGAAACTACATAATGATCAAAGGATCAATCCAATCCAAGAATAAGATATAACAATTATAAATATATATGCACCCAACATAGGAGCACTACAATATATAAAACAAATGCTAACAAGTATGAAAGGGGAAATTAACAATAACACAATAATAGTGGGAGACTTTAATACCCCACTCACACCTATGGATAGATTAACTAAACAGAAAATGAACAAGGAAACACAAACTTTAAATGATACAATAGACCAGGTAGACCTAATTGATATCTATAGGACATTTCACCCCAAAATAATGAATTTCGCCTTTTCTCAAGTGCACACGGAACATTCTCCTGGATAGGTCACATCCTGGGCCATAAATCTAGCCTTGGTAAATTCAAAAAAAATTGAAATCTTTACAAGCATCTTTTGTGACCACAATGCAGTAAGATTAGATGTCAATTACAGGAGAAAAACTATTAAAAATTCCAACATATGGAGGCTGAAAGACACACTGCTAAATAACTAACAGATCACAGAAGAATTCAAAAAAGAAATCAAAATATACATAGAAACGAATGAAAATGAAAACACAACAACCCAAAGCCTGTGATACAATGTAAAAGCAGTGCTAATGGGGAAGGTTCATAGCAATACAGGCATACCTCAAGAAACAAGAAAAAAGTCAAATAAATAACCTAACTCTACACATAAAGCAACTAGAAAACGAAGAAATGAAGAACCCCAGGGTTAGTAGAAGGAAAGAAAACTTAAAAATTAGGGAAGAAATAAATGCAAAATGAAACAAAGAGACCATAGCAAAAATCAACAAAACCAAAAGCTGGTTCTTTGAGACGATAAATAAAATTGACAAACCGTTAGCCAGACTCATCAAGAAACAAAGGGAGAAAAATCAAATCAACAAAATTAGAAATGAAAATGGAGATATCACAACAGAAAACACACAAATACAAAGGAACATAAGAGACTACTATCAGAAACTATATGCTAATAACATGGACAACTTGGAAGAAATGGACAAATTCTCAGAAAAGTACAACTTTCCAAAACTGAACAAGGAAGAACTAGAAAATAGTAACAGACACATCACAAGCACAGAAATTGAAACTGTACTCAGAAATCTTCCAGCAAACAAAAGCCCAGGTACAGATGGCATCACAACTAAATTCTACCAAAAATTTAGAGAAGAAATAACACCTATCCTACTCAAATTCTTCCAGAAAATTGCAGAAGAAGGTAAACACCCAAACTCATTCTATGAAGCCACCATCACTTTAATAGCAAAACCTGACAAAGATGCCACAAAAAAAGAAAACTGCAGGCCAATATCACTGATGAACGTAGATGCAAAATTCCTTAACAAAATTCTAGCAATCAGAATCCAACAACACACTAAAAAGATCATACACCATGACCAAGTGGGATTTATCCCAGGGATGCAAGTATTCTTCAATATCCACAAATCAATCAATGTAATACACCACATTATCAAATTGAAAAATAAAAGCCATATGATTATCTCAATAGATTCAGAGAAAGCCTTTGACAAAATTCAACATCCATTTATGATAAAAAAAAAAAAAAAACTCTCCAGAAAGCAGGAATAGAAGGAACATACCTCAACATAATAAAAACTATATATGACAAACCCACAGTAAACATTATCTCCAATGGTGAAAAATTGAAAGCATTTCCCCTAAAGTCAGAACAAAACAAGGGTGCCCACTTTCACCACTACTATTCAACATAGTTTTGGAAGTTTTGGCCACAGCAATCAGAGCAGAAAAAGAAATAAAAGGAATCCAGATTGAAACAGAAGAAGTAAAACTCACACTGTTTGCAGCTGACATGATCCTCTACAGAGAAAACCCTAAAGATTACACCAGAAAATTATTAGAACTAATCAGTGAATATAGTAAAGTTGCAGGATATAAAATCAACACACAGAAATCCCTTGCATTCCTATACACTAATAATGAGAAAATAGAAAGAGAAGTTAAGGAAATAATTCCATTCACCATTGTAACAAAAATAATAAAATACTTAGGAATATATCTACCTAAAGAAACTAAAGACCTATACATAGAAAACTATAAAACACTGGTGAAAGAAATCAAAGAGGACACTAAAACGGGGAGAAATATACCATGTTCATGGATCAGAAGTATCATTATAGTGAAATGAGTATACTACTCAAAGCAGTCTATAGATTCAACGCAATCCCTATCAAGCTACCAACAGTATTCTTCACAGAGCTAGAACAAATAATTTCGCAATTTGCATGGAAACACAAAAAACCTCGAATAGCCAAAGCAATCTTGAGAAAGAAGAATGGAACTGGAAGAATCTACCTGCCTGACTTCAGGCTCTACTACAAAGCCGCAGTCATCAAGACAGTATGCTACAGGCACAAAGATGAAAATATAGATAAATGGAACAAAATAGAAAGCCCAGAGATAAATCCACGTACCCATGGACACCTTATCTTTGACAAATGAGGCAAGAATATACAATGGAGAAAAGAGAATCTCTTTAACAAGTGCTGCTGGGAAATCTGGTCAACCACTTGTAAAAGACTGAAACTAGAACACTTTCTAACACCATACACAAAAATAAACTCAAAATGGATTAAAGATCTAAATGTAAGACCAGAAACTATAAAACTCCTAGAGGAGAACATAGGCAAAACACTCTCTGACATAAATCACAGCAGGATCCTCTATGACCCACCTCCCAGAATACTGGAAATAAAAACAAAAATAAACAAATGGGACCTAATTAAAATTAAAAGCTTCTGCACAACAAAGGAAACTATAAACAAGGTGAAAAGACAGCCTTCAGAATGGGAGGAAATAATAGCAAATGAAGCAACTGACAAAGAATTAATATCAAAAATATACAAGCAACTCCTGCAGCTCAATTCCAGAAAAATAAATGATCCAATCAAAAAAATGGGCCAAAGACCTAAACAGACATTTCTCCAAAGAAGGCATACAGATGGCTAACAAACACATAAATACATGCTTAACATCACTCATTAACAGAGAAATGCAAATCAAAACCACAATGAGGTACCATTTCACGCCAGTCAGAATGGCTGCAAATCAAAAGTCTACAAGCAATAAATGCTGGAGGGGGTGTGGAGACAAGGGAACCCCCTCTTACACTGTTGGTGGGAATGCAAACTAGTACAGCCACTACGGAGAACAGTGTGGAGATTCCTTAAAAAACTGGAAATAGAACTGCCTTATGACCCAGCAATCCCACTACTAGGCATACACACCAAGGAAACCAGACACGTGTACCCCAGTGTTCATCACAGCACTGTTTGTAATAGCCAGGACATGAAAGCAACCTAGATGTCCATCAGCAGATGAATGGATACGAAAGCTGTGGTACATATACCCAATGGAGTATTACTCAGCCATTAAAAAGAATACATTTGAATCAGTTCTAATGAGGTGGATGAAACTGGAGCCTATTATACAGAGTGAAGTAAGCCAGAAGGAAAAACACCAATACAGTATACTAATGCATATATATGGAATTTAGAAAGATGGTAACGATAACCCTGTATGCGAGACAGCAAAAGAGACACAGATGTATAGAACAGTCTTTTGGACTCTGTGGGAGAGCGGGAGGGTTGGATGATTTGGGAGAATGGCATTGAAACATGTATAATATCATATATGAAATGAATCGGCAGTCCAGGTTCGATGCGTGGTACAGGATGCTTACTGGTGCACTGGGATGACCTAGAGGGATGGTACTGGGAGGGAGGTGGGAGGATGGTTCAGGATGGGAAACACATGTATACTCGTGGCGGATTCATGTTGATATATGGCAAATCCAATACAATATTGTAAAGTAGTTAGCCTCCAATTAAAATAAATAAATTTATATTAAAAAATAATAAAGATACACTGTCTAAATTCATTTTCCCTAACAATTGCAGTTGTCTCATTTTGCAGACAGGTAATGTGAAATGCAAAGAAGTTAAAATCTTTCACTTTTCATATAATTAAAGATGATGGAAACAGAATTCAATGTAAAAGTTTTCATTATGAATGTTTCAATACATAAGGTACTTCAGGATGCATTGTTCGAAACTGGACTTTTTAAGTCAAAAATAATCCTTATTCTGTCCTGAGAAATAGTTTTCTTTAATTATATTTAAAAATTTGTTATGTTAAGAAAGGAACGTTCCCTGGTAACATTTGGCTACTTTACATGTACTTAACATGGATCGTATGTGAACTGGCACAAATGTTATCAATATTTATAGGAAATAAACTATTACTAATGTCTGTAGTAATACTTACTCTAAAACTTTGGGAAGTTAAATGGCTGCTGTCCCTCTATAAGTTCAGTGGTGCATGGAAGAGATATTATAGGCTTTGGAGGCATAGAAAGTTATATTCAAATACAGTATAAGTTGAATGGTTCCATAAAAATCTACAAAACCTTCTAGAACAAACACCAACAATATGTCCTTTTCATCATAGGGGATTGGAATGAAAGAGCAGGAAGTGAAGAGATACCTGGAGAGACAGTGAAATTTGGCCTTAGGGTACAGAATGAAGTGGGGAAAAGGCTAACGGAGTTTTGCCAAGAGAACACACTGTTCATAGCAAATATTCTCTTCCAAGAGAATGACAAGAGATGACTATAAACATGGACATCACCAGATGGTCAATATTGAAATCAGACAGATAACATTCTTTGCAAGTGAAGATGCAGAAGCTCTATATAATCAGCAAAAACAAGACCTGGAATTGACTGTGGCTCAAATCATAGCCTTATTAGTGCAAAATTCAGGATTAAATGGAAGACAGTAGGGAAATCGAGTAAGCTATTCAGGTATAACCTAAATCAAATGACAAAGAGATACACGGGATTAGATCTGGTAGACAGGATGCCTGAAGAACTATGGACAGAGTTTCGTGACATCATAGAGGAAGCAGTGACCAAAACCATCCCCAAGAAAAAGAAATGCAACAGGACAAAATAGTTGTCTGAGGAGGCCTTACAAATACGTGAGGAATGAAGTGAAGTGAAAGGCAAGGGAGAAAGGGAAAGATATACTAACTGAATGCAGAGTTCCAGAGAATAGCAAGGAGAGATAAGAAGGCCTTCTTAAATGAGCAATGCAAAGAAACAGAGTAAAGCATAGAAAGGAAAATACTAGGGATCTTTTCAAGAAAATTAGAGATATCAAGGGAACATTCCATGCAAATATCAATACAATAAATGACAGAAAGAGCAAGGATCTAAGAAAAGCAGAAGAGATTAAGAAAGGGGGCAAGAATCCACATATTTTAAATACAGTTCTTCTGTGGATTCTTGCCCCCTTTCTTAATCTCTTCTGCTTTTCTTAGATCCTTGCTCTTTCTGTCATTTATTGTATAAGAAAAGCAGAAGAGATTAAGAAAGGGGGCAAGAATCCACACATTTTAAATACAGTTCTTCTGTGGATTCTTGCCCCCTTTCTTAATCTCTTCTGCTTTTCTTAGATCCTTGCTCTTTCTGTCATTTATTGTATTGATATTTGCATGGAATGTTCCCTTGATATCTCTAATTTTCTTGAAAAGATCCCTAGTATTTTCCTTTCTATGCTTTACTCTGTTTCTTTGCATTGCTCATTTAAGAAGGCCTTCTTATCTCTCCTTGCTATTCTCTGGAACTCTGCATTCAGTTAGTATATCTTTCCCTTTCTCCCTTGCCTTTCACTTCACTTCATTCCTCACGTATTTGTAAGGCCTCCTCAGACAACTATTTTGTCCTGTTGCATTTCTTTTTCTTGGGGATGGTTTTGGTCACTGCTTCCTCTATGATGTCACGAAACTCTGTCCATAGTTCTTCAGGCATCAATGCAATCCCTATCAAGCTACCAACAGTATTCTTCACAGAGCTAGAACAAATAATTTCACAATTTGTATGGAAATACAAAAAACCTCGAATAGCCAAAGCTATCTTGAGAAAGAAGAATGGAACTGGAGGAATCAACCTACCTGACTTCAGGCTCTACTACAAAGCCACAGTTATCAAGACAGTATGGTACTGGCACAAAGACAGAAATATAGATCAATGGAACAAAATAGAAAGCCCAGAGATAAATCCACGCACATATGGACACGTTATCTTTGACAAAGGAGGCAAGAATATACAATGGAGTAAAGACAATCTCTTTAACAAGTGGTGCTGGGAAATCTGGTCAACCACTTGTAAAAGACTGAAACTAGAACACTTTCTAACACCATACACAAAAATAAACTCAAAATGGATTAAAGATCTCAACGTAAGACCAGAAACTATAAAACTCCTAGAGGAGAACATAGGCAAAACACTCTCTGACATACATCACAGCAGGATCCTCTATGACCCACCTCCCAGAATATTGGAAATAAAAGCAAAAATAAACAAATGGGACCTAATTAACCTTAAAAGCTTCTGCACATCAAAGGAAACTATTAGCAAGATGAAAAGACAGCCTTCAGAATGGGAGAAGATAATAGCAAATGAAGCAACTGACAAACAACTAATCTCGAGTATATACAAGCAACTCCTACAGCTCAACTCCAGAAAAATAAATGACCCAATCAAAAAATGGGCCAAAGAACTAAATAGACATTTCTCCAAAGAAGACAGATGGCTAACAAACACATGAAAAGATGCTCAACATCACTCATTATCAGAGAAATGCAAATCAAAACCACTATGAGGTACCATTTCACACCAGTCAGAATGGCTGCAATCCAAAAGTCTACAAGTAATAAATGCTGGAGAGGGTGTGGAGAAAAGGGAACCCTCTTACACTGTTGGTGGGAATGCAAACTAGTACAGCCACTATGGAGAACAGTGTGGAGATTCCTTCAAAAGCTGGAAATAGAACTGCCTTATGATCCAGCAATCCCACTGCTGGGCATACACACTGAGGAAACCAGAAGGGAAAGAGACACGTGTAGCCAATGTTCATTGCAGCACTGTTTATAATAGCCAGGACATGGAAGCAACCTAGATGTCCATCAGCAGATGAATGGATAAGAAAGCTATGGTACATATACACAATGGAGTATTACTCAGCCATTAAAAAGAATACATTTGAATCAGTTCGAATGAGGTGGATGAAACTGGAGCCTATTATACAGAGTGAAGTAGGCCAGAAAGAAAAACACCAATACAGTATACTAACGCATATATATGGAATTTAGAAAGATGATACCAGTAACCCTGTGTACGGACAGCAAAAGAGACACTGATATATAGAACAGTCTTATGGACTCTGTGGGAGAGGGAGAGGGTGGGAAGATTTGGGAGAATGGCATTGAAACATGTAAAATATCATGTATGAAACGAGTTGCCAGTCCAGGTTCGATGCACGATACTGGATGCTTGGGGCTGGTGCACTGGGACGACCCAGAGGGATGGTATGGGGAGGGAGGAGGGAGGAAGGTTCAGGATGGGGAACACATGTATACCTGTGGCGGATTCATTTTGATGTTTGGCAAAACTAATACAATTATGTAAAGTTTAAAAATAAAATAAAATTTAAAAAAATTAAAAAAAAAAAAAAACTCTTAATGACCAAGATAACCACGATGGTGTGGTCATTCACTTACAGCCAGACATCCTGCAGTGTGAGGTCAAGTGGTTTTAGTAAGTTCATTACAATGAACAAAGCTAGAGGAGGTGATGGAAATCAGCTGAGCTATTTCAAATCCTAAAAGGTCATGCTGTGAAAGTACTGCACTCAATATGCCAGCAAATTTGGAAAACTCAGCAGTAGCCACAGGAATGGAAAATGCCAGTTTTCATTCCAATCACAAAGAAGGGGGATGTCAATGAATATTCAAACTACCAGACAATTGTGTTCATTTCACATGCTAATAAGGATATGCTTAAAAACCTTCCAGCCAGGCTTCAGCAGTACCTGAGCCAAAAACTTAAAGGTGTACAAGCTGGATTTATAAAAGGCAGAGGAACCAGATCAAACTGCCAACATTCATTGGATCATGGAGAAAGTATAGGAGTTCCAGGAAGACATCTAGGTCTGCTTCAATGACTATTCAAAGGCACTTGACTGTGTGGATCAAAGAGATGGTAACACCAGACCTTACCCATCTCCCAAGAAACCTGAATTTGTGTTAAGAAGTAATAGAATCAGACATGAGACAACTGACTAGTTCCAAATTGGGGAAGGAGTGCATCAAGGCTGCATATTGTCACCCTGCTTATTTAACTTATATGCAGAGTACAATCTGTGAAATCTCAGGCTGGATAAATCACAGGCTGGAACAAAGACTGATGGGAGAAATATCAACCACCTCAGATGTTTACATGATATCACTCTAATGGCAGAAAATGAAGAGGGACTAAAAAGCATCTTGATGAGATTTAAAGAGGAAAGCAAAAAAACTGTCTTGAAACTCAACATTGAAAAAAACGAAGATCATGGAATCTGGTCCTATCACTTCATGGCAAATAGAAGGGGGAAAAAATGGAAGCAGTTATAGATTTAGTTTTCTTTGGGTCCAAAATCACTGCAGATGGTGACTGCAGTCATGAAATTAAAAGACACTTGCTCCTTGAAAGGAAAACTGTGACAAACATAGAGAGCATATTTAAAAAAAAGAGACATCACATGACTGACAATGTCTGTACAGCCAAAGCTATGCTTTTTCTAGTACTCATGTACAGATGTTAGAGTTGGACCAAAAAGAAAGCTAACCAACCAAGATTTAATGCTTTTGAATTGTGGTGCTGAAGAAGACTCCTGAGAGTTGCTTGGACAGCGAGGAGATTAAACCACTCAATCCATGTTTTTGTTTAGTCACTCAGAAGTTTCTGACTCTTTGCAACTTCATGGACTGCAGCATGGCAGGCTTTCCTGTCCTTTATTAACTCCCAGAGTTAGCTTAAACTTATGTCCACTGATTCAGTGATGTCGTCTAATCCTCTGTTGCCCCTTTCTCCTGCCCTCAATCTATCCCAGCATCAGTATCTTTTCCAATGAGTCGGAACTTCACATCAGGTGGCCAAAGTATTGGAACTTCAGCTTCAGCATCATATCCAGGGTTGATTTCCTTTAGAATTGACTACTGGTTTCACCTTTCTGCTGTCCATGGGACTCTCAAGAGTCTTCTTCAGCACCACAGTTTCAGAGCATTAATTCTTTTGCCCTCAGCTTTCTTTATGATCCAACTTTCAAATCTGTACATGACTACTGGAAAAACCATAGTTTTGACTATACAGATATTTGTCAGCAAAGTGATGTATCTAGTTTTATTTTTTTGAATGTTGAGTTTTAAGCCAGCTTCTTCACTCTCCTCTTTCATCCCCCATTAAGAGATTCTTTACTTCCTCTTCATTTCCTGCCTTTAGAGTGGTATCATCTGAATATCTGAGATTGTTGAATATATCTCCTGGCAAACTTAATTCTAGTTTGAGCTTCATCCAGCCTGGCATTTCACCAGATGTACTCTGAATATAATTTAAATAAGCAGAGTGAGAATATACAGCCTTGACATACTCCTTTCCCAATTTTGAATCAGTATCTTGTTCCATGTCTGATTCTTAACTGCTGCTTCTTGGCCTGCATACAGGTTTTTCAGGAGGCAGGTAAGGTGGTCTGGTATTCCCATCTCCCTAGGAATTTTCCACAATTTGTTGTGATCCACAAAATGGCTTTAGTGTAGTAAGCGAAGGAGACGTAGATGGTTTTCTGGAATTCTCTTGCTTTTTCTATGATCCAATGGATGCCTGCAATTTGATCTCCAGTTCCTCTGCCTTTTCTAAATCTAGCTTGTGCATCTGGATGCTCTCGGTTCGGGTACTGTTGAAGCCTAGTTTGAAGGATCTTGAGCATAACCTTACTACTATGTGAAATGAGCACAGCTGTCCCATGGCTGGAATATTCTTTGGCATTGCCCTTCTTTGGGATTGGAATGAAAATTGACCTTTTTCAGTCCTGTGGCCACTGCTGAGTTGTTTGTTTGTTTAATTTCTTGGCATATTGAGTGCAATACTTTAACAGCATCAGCTTTTAGGATTTGAAATAGCTCAGCTGAAAGTCCTTTACCTCCACTAGCTTTGTTCATAGTAATGCTTCCTAAGGCCCACATGATTTCACACTCCAGGATGTCTGCCTCTAGGTGAGTGATCATAACATTGAGGTTATCTGGGTCATTAAGACCTTTTCTGTGCAGTTCTGTGGATTCTTGCCCCCTCTTCTTAATATCTTCTGTTTCTGTTAGGCCCATACCATTTCTGCCTTGTATTGTACCCATCTTTGCATGAAATTTTCCTTTGGCATCCCTAATTTTCTCAAAGAGACCTCTAGTCTTTCCCCATTATATTGTTTTCCTTTATCTCTTTGCATTGTTCACTTAAGAATGCTTTCTTATCTCTCCTTGCTATTCTCTGGAACTCTGCATTCAGATGGGTATATCTTTCCTTTTCTCCTATTCCTTTCATTTCTCTTATTTTCTCAACTATTTGTAAGTCCTCGTCAGACAACCATTTTGCCTTCTTGCATTTCTTTTTCTTGGAGATGGTTTTGATCACCACCACCTTTGAAATGTTAAGAACCTCCATTCATAGTTCTTATGACACTCTGTCTATCAGGTAATCCCTTGCATTTATTTGTCACTTCCACTGTATAATCATAAGGGATTTGATTTAGGTCCTACCTGAATGGCTTGCTCATTTTTCCTATTGTCTTCAGGTTGATTCTCAATTTTGCACTAAGGAACTCATGATCTCAGCCACAGTCAGCTCCAGGTCTTGCTTTTTCTGACTGTATAGAGCTTCTCCATCTTCACTTGCAAAGAATGTAATCAGTCTGATTTCAGTATTGACCATCTGGTGATGTCCATGTGTAACATCAGTCATCTATTTTCTTGTTGGAAGAGAGTGTTTGCTATGACCAGTGTGTTCTCTTGACAAAACTCTGTTAGCCTTTTCCCCATTTCATTCTGTACTCTAAGGCCAAATTTCACTGTCTCTCCAGGTACACCTTCACTTCTTACTCTTTCATTCCAATCCCCTATGATGGAAAGGACATCTTTTTGGTGTTAGTTCTAGAAGGACTTGTAGGTCTCCATAGAACCGTTGAACTTCAGCTTCTTTGGCACTACTGGTTGGGGCACAGACTTGGATTACTGTAATGTCGAATAGTTTGCCTTGGAAATACACCAATATCATTCTGTCGTTTTTGAGACTGCACCTAAATACTGCATTTCAGACTCTTTTTCTGACTATAAGAGCCACTCCATTTCTTCTAAGGCATTCTTGCCCACAGTATAACGGTCATCTGAATTAAATTCACCCATTACCATCCATTTTAGTACACTTGAGTCCTGAAATATCAATGTTCACTTCTTCCATCTCCTGTTTGGTCACTTCCAGTTTACCTTAAGGCATGGACCTAACATTCCAGGTTCCTACGCAACATTGCTGTAAGCATCAGACTTTACTTTCACCACCAGACACATCCACAACAGGGCATTGTTTCTGCTTTGGTTCAGCTGCTTAACTCTTTCTGGAGCTATTTCATCCTCCTTCTCCAGTAGCATATTGGACACTGGAGTTTCATCTTTCAGTGTCATATCTTTTTGCCTTTTCATACTGTTCATGGGTTTCTCACAGCAAGAATGCTGAAATGGTTTGCAATTCCCTTATTCCCTCCTCCAGAGGATTATGTTTTGTCTGCTGAGTGTCAAAAAATTGATGATTTCGAGTTGTGATGTTTGAGACGACTCCTGAGAGTCCCTTGGACTGCAAGGAGATCAAAGCAGTCAATCCTAAAGGAAATCTACCCTGAGTATTCATTGGAAGGACTGATGCTGAAGCTGAAGCTCCAATACTTTGGCCACCTGGTGCAAAGACCTGACTCATTGGAAAAGACCCTGATGCTGGGATAGATTGAAGGCAAAAGGAGACGGGGGGTGACAGGATAAGATGCTTAGATAGCATCACTAACTCAATGGACAGTGGAATTTGATCAAAATCTGGGAGACAGTGAAGGATAGAGGAGCCTGGCATGCTACAGTCCATGGGGTCATAAAGAGTCAGACACAGGATTTAGTGACTGAACAACAACAACTGATACATTATTATTAACTAATGTACACAATTTATTCAACTATCTTGATGTTTTACTTAGTGTCCTTTTTATGTTCCATGACCCTCCAGGAATGCATTACATTAGCCACCTCATCTCTTTAGGCCCCTTTTGCTGTGACCGTTTTTCAGATTTTCTTTGTTTTTTATAACCTTGACAGTTTTGAGGCACAGTTGTTGTTTATTTTGTAGAATACCTCTCACTTGGTATTTGTTTGATGCTTGTCTTATGATTAGACTGAGGTTGTGGGTTTTCAGAAGAAAAATAACAGAGGTAAGATGTCATGCTTATCACATCACATCACAGTTGATGCTAACCTTGATCACCTCAATGAGGGATAGCTTTTGTTGTATTTCTCCACTGTAATGTTACTGTCTTGTTACCCCTTTCTATACTGGATTTTCTGTAAAGGAGTAACTATACACAGTCATACTTAAGGAGGAAGGAATTAAATTCCACTACTTTGAATGAAGAGTATTTTCATAAATTATTTGGACTTTGTCTTCATTGGGGATTTGTCTATGCTCTTTCCTTTAGTTGCTTATGTAATCCCCTATCAATATGAAGTCATGACTAATTATTTTATTTGGGGTTATAATACATTACTGCTGTATTTCTTTTGTTACTCAATTTTTTTCTAGCTTTGGTCACTGTAAACTTTCATTTGCTCCTATGTCCCCAAGATTGCGTTTTTTAGTTTGTCATTTGTGTTTCTAAGCACTTTCTTACTTTCTGGAGCTACAAGATGCTCCCGGATCATTGTGTATATTTTCTGCTCCAGTCCAAGATGCAACTATTTCTCCAATAGCCCTGGTTTCCCTTATTAGAAAATGGTATTTAGAAACAAAGATTGGGTTTTAGGTGCTGTGTGTATGTGCGTGTGTGCATGCACTCAGTTGTGTCCAACTCTTTTGCACCCCATGGACTGTAGCCCACCAGGCTCCTCTCTCCATGGAATTTTCCAGGCAAGAATACTGGAGTAGGTTGTCATTCCCTTCTCCAGGGGATCTTCCTGACCCAGGGATTGAACCTGCGTCTCCTGAGTCTTCTGCATTGGCAGGCGAATTCTTTACCACTGAGCCACCTGGGAATCCCTGTGCTAGCACACTTTTAAATTTCTGATTTATTAATGTTTTTTTTTTTTTTTCTTTTGAATCAAGTAGCTGCTGAATTTTGGCAAATGTTTTTGTGTGTGTCTTTTGAGATGATAATATGTTTTGTGTTTTTAGTCTGCTGATGTGGTGAATTACATTTACTGACTTTGGAAAATTGATCTGACCTTACATTTCCTAGACACACTCTGGTTGGCCATGATATATTATCCTTTCTTTGTATTGCTAAAATTAATATGCTAATTTCTTGAATTTTTGCACCTAAGATTTTCCTCCAATATTCCTTTCTCCCAGTTCTTTAAACAATATAGGCTTTGCTGTGACAGTATCTGCAGATATAATTGAAGTTACTAATCAGCTGACCTTCAGGAAATTATCCTGGATTATGTTGTTGAATGCAATGTAATCACATGATTGGTCACACATATGCTTAAAAGCATATGATGAAGGCAGAAGTGTCAGAGGGATGTAAAGAAGTAATTAAGGAGGAGAAGTTAGAGATATTTCATAGATGAGAAGAATTCGGAGTTCTGTTGCTGGATTTGAAATATAGGAGGCCATGTGTAGGGACTGAAAAGAGGTGATTGGGAGCTAAGGACAACCACTCACTGGTAATCATGTAAAAGTATGGGAAACTCAGTCTTATAGCTGCAAAATCTTGATTCAAATAATAACCTGAATGATCCTGAAAGTGGATATCTTCACAGAGACTTGAGTAGGGTCTAACCTTCAGACATCCTTATTCTAGTCCAGTAAGTCTTGGGTCAGATTTCTGACTTACAAAAACAAAGATAATCATTTTATATTACTTTAAGGTGCTGCTGCTGCTGCTAAGTCACTTCAGTTGTGTCTGACTCTGTGCGACCCCACAGATGGCAGCCCACCAGGCTTCCCCATCCCTGGGATTCTCCAGGCAAGAACACTGGAGTGGGTTCCCATTTCCTTCCCATTTCCTTCTCCTATGCATGAAAGTGAAAAGTAAAAGTGAAGTAGCTCAGTCGTGTCCGACTCTTAGTGACCCCATGGACTGCAGTCTACCAGGCTCCTCTATCCATGGGATTTTCGAGGCCAGAGTACTGGAGTGGGGTGCCATTGCCTTCTCTGCTTTAAGGTGCTAAGTCTGTTCAAATGTTTTGTTTTGTTTTGTTTAACGTGAGCAATATAAAACAAAAGCACTTTCATTATAGTCATTTTTACTTCCATCAAGCAGTTATTCTGCATTTCATAGCATATTGAACGTCAGAAAATAATTAAAAGAGTGCTGATTATGTATATATATATATACATATATATATAATATCATATCATTATATATAATATATATTCTATTTATATATATGGAAAACTTGAAGCAGTGACATACATTATTTAATACAGTAAGACATATATTGCTAACCCTGGAACCTGGTCTAAAATCCTCTTCTAACAGATGAAGTAACTGAAGCATAAAGAAATTCAGAGATTTGATCAAAGACAAATAATAAGATAGTAGAAAGGCATTATTTATAATACAAGGTCTTTCTCCTTGAATCTCAGATTAAGGATAAAAAATGGGGCTATTTTAATCAATATGTTCTTTGTGTGTTCATAAAAGGATGTGGGATAAAGTTTCTGGGAATAACTTCACAGATAGGACAAAAACAGATAATAAATTAAGGGTAAGATTTGTATAGTTCAACAAACATAAAATAGAAATTTAGATATAAGAATGAGCCTGGTACATTAGAAAATCTTCTGCAGTAGGTTAAGAATTGTAGAGCTCTGGTGGGAATAAATGACGTAAAGCATTGAAAATCAAAGACGTTTGTATTTATGTTGAAAGTGGTAAGCATTTTTGATAATATATCATTTCTGATAATAAATCCATTGATTATAAGTATTTTGTTACCTTGACAATTAGGTAGTAATATGAGGACTAACAAAAATAACATTTATGGAGACATTATTTTGTTCAATTGTGTTTAAATTGAATTAAATTTAAACCCTGTACACAGAATTTTCATGGATACTTGAATTTTGATGTGTTACACATTGTTCTAAATTATTTTTCTGCTCTATAGATGACCACTATGATTTCCTAAGAACAAAGCTAGTGGAGGTGATGGAATTCCAGTTGAGCTATTTCAAATCCTGAAAGACGATGCTGTGAAAGTGCTGCACTCAATATGCCAGCAAATATGGAAAACTCAGCAGTGGCCACAGGACTGGAAAAGGTCAGTTTTCATTCCAATTCCAAAGAAAGGCAATGCCAAAGATGCTCAAGCTACTGCACAATTGCACTCATCTCACACGCTAGTAAAGTAGTGCTCAAAATTCTCCAAGCCAGGCTTCAGCAATACATGAACCATGAACTTCCTGATGTTCAAGCTGGTTTTAGAAAAGGTAGAGGAACCAGAGACCAAATTGCCAACATCCGCTGGATCATGGAAAAAGCAAGAGAGTTCCAGAAAAACATCTATTTCTGCTTTATTGATTATGCCAAAGCCTTTGACTGTGTGGATCACAATAAACTGTGGAAAATTCTTCAAGAGATGGGAATACCAGACCACCTGACCTGCCTCTTGAGAAACCTATATGCAGGTCAGGAAGCAACAGTTAGAACTGGACATGGAACAACAGACCGGTTCCAAATAGGAAAAGGAGTACGTCAAGGCTGTAAGTTGTCACCCTGCTTAATTAACTTATATGCAGAGTACATCATGAGAAATTCTGGATCGGAAGACACACAAGCTGGAATCAAGATTGCCAGGAGAAATATCAATAACCTCAGATATGCAGATGACACCACCCTTATGGTAGAAAGTGAAGAGGAACTAAAAAGCCTCTTGATAAAAGTGAAAGAGGAGAGTGAAAAAGTTGGCCTAAAGCTCAATATTCAGAAAACAAAGATCATGTCATCTGGCCCCATCACTTTATGGGAAATAGATGGAGAAACAGTGAATACAGTATCAGACTTTATTTTTGGGGGCTCGAAAATCCTTGCAGATGGTGATTGCAGCCATGAAATTAAAAGATGCTTACTCCTTGGAAGGAAAGTTATGACCAACCTAGATAGCATATTCAAAAGCAGAGACATTAGTTTGCCAACAAAGGTCGGTCTAGTCACGGTTATGGTTTCTCCAGTGGTCATGTATGGATGTGAGGGCTGGACTGTGAAGAAGCCTGAGCGCCAAAGAATTGATGCTTTTGAACTATAGTGTTAGAGAAGACTCTTGAAAGTCCACTGGACTACAAGGATATCCAACTAGTCCATTCTAAAGGAGATCAGTCCTGGGTGTTCTTTGGAAGGAATGATGCTAAAGCTGAAACTCCAACACTTTGGTCACCTTATGCGAAGAGCTGACTCATTGGAAAAGACCCTGAAGCTGGGAGGGATTGGGGGCAGGAGGAGAAGGGGACGACAGAGGATGAGATGGCTGGATGGCATCACCGTCTTGATGGACAGAGTTTGGGTGAACTCCCGGAGTTGGTGATGGACAGGGAGGCCTGGCGTGCTGCAATTCATGGGGTCACAAAGAGTCGGGCACAACTGAGCAACTGAACTGAACTGAACTGATGATTTCCTAGCTTCTCAGTAAAGAGCTGAAAACCTTTGTAGGAACTATTTCCTTTGGAAACTTTCAGAAAGAACACTTTCAGAAACAAAGTGTTTGTTTTCTTCTCAAACTGATTCCATTCATCAGTTATTTGGTGGTCTTCTGGGGTTGACTGATTGTGGAAACCAAATTGTTAATGTCTTTTAAGTCTACACATTTGTGTGGAGAACTGGATTTTGCCAGTATTTTTATTTTTAATGTCTTATTTTTTTCTGGGAAATGTCAGCTTGAATACTTGAATGAATTGAGGAAGACAAAAATAGACTATCAAGGAAAGGTAGGTAGTTTTGAGCTATATTCTAAAATAACAAATAGGAAATGTAATTATGGGTATTTATGTTTAAGGAATTGTAACAGTGATATTATCTAACAACATTGTTAGCTTTTTACCCTATATACCTACTTGATTCTCAAGAAGTTAGATTGTACAGAATAAATATACATTTCAGAGATTATTTCTTTTTTGAAATTCGTGGCTGAGATAAACAAGAACATTAGATTACCTCATGACTTTTTCCTATGGAAGGAAACTAAACCAACACAAAACACATACTAATTCTTAATTTTTTATAAAAATGCACAATAGTTCCCATTTTCAACAAGGTTCTTTTAATGGTTGTAATGGCTAAGTCCATCCATATCAGCTCCAGAAATACAGCTATAAACCTTTGTGGTTCATTCTTACTTCTAGGTTTTCCCTTCAAACTAGGGTGCATTAGAAGTACTGTATTTTTTTTGTGGAAAAATTAGAAGTTGAGGGAATATTCTTGGCAGTTATTTGTTATAGCAGAGCTTGGTTTCTTTGGTAAGAGTAAGATATCATTACCTGTAATGCGTTGGAGCTGGAAGACAAATTTGGAAGTCATTTAATTCAACACTCTCAATTTCAGATCATGACACCAAGGTACATACATGGTATTGTGACTTCCCCAAATTTACAGAGAGAATCAGTGACAAACCCAGAACTAATGTTTATGAGTACTGACTATCAGACAAATGCCTTTCTTCTATAGTATTCCATCTCTTATTGCTGGGGAAATGTCAGTGGTTTACAAAGTCCTAATTCGTAGTTTAATGATCACATGATAGATTTCTTTCTCATAGGAAAATGTCAGTCAATTTATCCTACTGCATATTCTCAGAAGTTCTTTCATACTTTCTGGAAATAATTTGCAATTAAATAATCCATAGGCACCTAGAAGAATTAACATGTTATTTAATTAGTTCAGCTTATTCTTAAGACATCTATTTTCTCTCTTAAGAAAGAATAGAAGGCAGCAAAGAAACTGTTTATTGAGAGCCTGCTATATCACTGGACTCTGTACCAGCCATGTCAGGACTTATGTTACCTCAGCTAGTTTTAAAAGATAGATATTATTTTATACTCAACTTTTTAGGACTTCAAGTTTTTCTTTTTTAAGTTTCACAATATTTACAATCAGGAAATTTATATTTATAACTGATCTTAACTTGTTTTCAGTGCTGTCTTCCTAGCTAAACATCCAAGTTTATGTATCAGGAGTTTACTACATGTTAACATGAATAGTAGAATATATTTTGTTACATAAATTTTTACAATCTGCAAGGTCTTTAATTCTTAATACAGATATTTTATGTTCATTTATCAGTTGTTACAAACTTTGTCATTTCAGTAATTTTTTAGTTTTCAGTTCAATTCAGTCACTCAGTCGTGTCCGACTCTTTGTGACCCCATGAATCGCAGCACGCCAGGCCTCCCTGTCCATCACCAACTCTCGGAGTTCACTCAGACTCATGTCCATTGACCCGGTGATGCCATCCAGCCATCTCATTCTCTGTCGTCCCCTTCTCCTCCTGCCCCAAATCCCTCCCAGCATCAGAATCTTTTCCAATGAGTCAACTCTTCCCATGAGGTGGCCAAAGTACTGGAGTTTCAGCTTTAGCATAATTCCTTCCAAAGAAATCCCAGGGCTGATCTCCTTCAGAATGGACTGGTTGGATCTCCTTGCAGTCCAAGGGACTCCCAAGAGTCTTCTCCAACACCACACTTCAAAAGCATCAATTATTCGGCACTCAGCTTTCTTCACAGTCCAACTCTCACGTCCATACATGACCACAGGAAAAACCATAACCGTGACTAGACAGACCTTTGTTGGCAAAGTAATGTCTCTGCTTTTGAATATGCTGTCTAGGTTGGTCATAACTTTCCTTCCAAGGACTAAGTGTCTTTTAATTTCATGGCTGCAGTAACCACCTGCAGTGATTTTGGAGCCCCAAAAAATAAAGTCTGACACTGTTTCCACTGTTTCCCCATCTATTTCCCATGAAGTGATGGGACCAGATGCCATGATCTTCATTTTCTGAATGTTGACCTTTAAGCCAACTTTTTCACTCTCCACTTTCACTTTAATCAACAGGCTTTTTAATTCCTCTTCACTTTCTACCATAAGGGTGGTGTCATCTGCATATCTGAGGTTATTGATATTTCTCCTGGCAATCTTGATTCCAGCTTGTGCTTCTTCCAGTCCAGCGTTTCTCATGATGTACTCTGCATATAAGTTAAATAAGCAGGGTGATGATATACAGCCTTGATGTACTCCTTTTCCTATTTGGAACCAGTCCGTTGTTCCATGTCCAGTTCTAACTGATGACTCTTGACCTGCATACAGATTTCTCAAGAGGCAGGTCAGGTGGTCTGGTATTCCCATCTCTTGAAGAATTTTCCACAGTTTATTGTGATCCACACCAGTCATTTTTAGTTTTAATAATCTATAATTGATTTGTGGCTTTAAAAAAAAAAGACTCTATCCCTTAGATGGAAGAGTTTTTCTCACTCCCCACCTCTTGTCATTGCAGGTGTTCATCTTAGCTTTTGCTTTACTCTCCATCTATGAATTTCTTATTTACTCTGTGCTGACTACGGCTCTATAGCTTTTGCCACCTTTCTATTTCAGTATATACATAATGTATACAATTCTTTAAATTAGTATCTTGTTGCTGTCAATAAAACCTATTAGTAATGCCTTCACTTAAGAGTAAAACATTGTCTTATTTGGTACAATTTTGAGTAATGACTTCCTAGTGAAATATGCTCTCTTGCATTTGGCAGGATAAAATAGATTATCACATTTTTAGTTTGGTCTACCTTACTGAGAATAAGATACTATCTGTGACACCTTCTTACCAGATGGCGTGATCCTGTCATACCTCTTATAAAATATAATATATAAGCCTATTTGTCAATAATTCAGGACCCACAGCATAAATCAGTCATATGGTCTGTTCCAGCAGATGGGGAAGTTCTATTTTCATATTTAAGATCTAATTCATAAAATGTTTTTCAGCCTATTTCTATATAATTCTCATATACTCATAAAGGAGTAGTACCGAATGTACTTTTTGTTATAAACTAATATTGACTTTTTTTTAACCAAACATTTCTGTAGACCCATACAAACATTAAAAATGAGCTACTATATTACATAGTTCATCATTTTACTCAAAGATAAACTACAGTATAGTAATATAGTTTTCTTAAAGAAATTTACTTTTACAAGTGAGAAACTTGATATGTTGGGAAAAAAAAAATGATTACTGTTTTTCCAGGATGCTTGAACAAATGACCGTATGATTTAGATACGTGTGTATATGTTAGTTACTTAGTCATGTCTGACTCTTTGTGACCCCATGGACTGTAGCCTGCCAGGCCCCCCTGTCTATGGGATTCTCAGGTGACAATACTGGAGTGGATTGCCATTTCCTTCTCCAGGGGATCTTCCTGACCCAGGAATCAAACCCCGATCTCCTGAATTACAGGTAGATTATTTAACATCTGAGCTATAGAGAAGTCCACACTTAGATGGATATGTGTATATTCATCAATTTGGACAATAATTATATTAAGATTTATTAACTTTGCTAGAAGTTGATAGTGTTTGGGGAATCTTGACCACCACCTGTAACAAGCAATCTTGTTAATGGGAAAGATAATTTATTTGTAATACTCTATTTAGACTTTTGAAAAATGGTTTTTAAAATTATATTAAAAAAATAGGAAAATCAAGACAAATATGATATTGGAACTATTCAGAAAATTCTTGAGAAAAACACTTATCTTGGCTGAAATACTTTAATGTTTACAAAGGTGTTTGTCATATTTCTTATTTCATTGATACCTCACAATAAATCGGCAGAGAAGATGTTATCTCTGTTCTATAGGTGAGGAAACTGAAGCTCACAGTTTAACATTATTCTCTTGATTCTGTTTTCAATATCCTTTCTGGTACTTTCATATCATATTTTTTAGTTGAATGGCATTTTAATTCTTTTGAATTTGACAGTGGATAGCAGGCCACTGCCATTTGTGATATAGCAAAGGGCTTAGAAAGAATTGTGGAAACATATTATGGTTAAAGGAAAATTCTATATATCGAGCTACCTCCAAAATTTTAGGGAATACAGCTCAGTAAACATTGTTCATTAACAAAAGTGGGTTAATTCATATATTCATTTAAGGTAAACTGTACTTAGGAGGTTAATCTCAGGAAACAGTTTAGGATGCTCAAATCTAAAAACAGAAAAAGAACATTTACAGGATTACTTTTATGTCACTGCTAAAAGTTCTTCCTTAACATTTGGCAAGGAATAGCAAAGTTTCTTGAATATGCCTATTTATACAGAGTGAATTAAGTCAGGAAAAAAAAAAACATCAATACAGTATATTAACACATATATATGGAATTTAGAAAGATGGTAACAATGACCCTACATGCGAGACAGCAAAAGAGACACAGATATAAAGAATAGACTTTTGGACTCTGTGGGAGAAGGTGAGGGTGGGATGATTTAAGAGAGTAGTATTGAAACACGAATATTACCATATGTGAAATAGATGACCAGTCCAAAATTGATGCATGAAACAGGGCACTCAAAGCCAGTGCACCGGGACAACCCTGAGGGATGGGATGGGGAGAGAGGTGGGTAGGGGGTTCAGGATGGGGGACACATGTATACCCATGGCTGATTCATGTCAATGTATGGCAAACACCACTACAATATTGTAAAGTAATTAGCCTCCAATTAAAATAAATAAATTAAAGAAAAAACAACCACAGTGAGATAGCATCTCACACCCATGAGAATGCCCACTATGACAAAAAAAAAAACAAAAAACAAAAAACCGAAGGCCAGAAAATAAAAAGTGTTCTCAAAGGAAAAAAAAAAAAAAATTCTATATTTTTTCCTTGCAAAGCCTTCTTTGGGGGAGGAATACAATGAATAGATCCATACAATGTTAGATCATCTTGAAGGCTTCTAAAGCACGGAATCACTGCCTGATGTCACCCTCTCCCATTAGTCCTTCCTGAAAAAGACCATAAGGCAAATAAGAAAAGTAAAGTTTTTTTCATCTGGAGCTACTGCTATCAGAGTGTAGATTAAGTTTGTAGAAGAAATTTGATCATTTTTTAAATTTCTTTCCTTCTTTGACGTGGTTCTTCATGTATTTCTGGGACAAAATTAGCAAATGCAAACCTTTATAAGGCAAACAATCCTCTATCTTACTACTCACAACACTGAAAGGATATTGCAGTCCCTGTTTTTTTTTTTTTTTTTTCATGAAGAAACTGGAATTCTGACAGGTATAGTAACTCGACCAAAATGACTGTTAGAGCTGAAATTTGAAAGCACATTTACATATCTCCAGATCACAATGGTCTGGTGGTGGAAACTAGACTTTATATTTCAAAGACTAATAATAATAATAATTATAAATGTATATTTATTTATATATATTTACTGAATGTCAATGAATGCAGTTGTTTTATTTACAAAATCCATCTTAATCCTCACAGCAACTACACAAATTGTAAAGTTTCATCTTCTTTATTTTGTAAATGAGAATACTGAGTATTTGCACAAGATCAAATATCCACTGAGTAACTAAAGCAGTTGTTCGGTTGCTAAGTCCTGTCTGACTCTTTCTAACCCCGTGGACTGCAGCACACCCAGCTCCTCTGTCTTACACTATCTCCCAAATCTTGCTCAAACTCATGTCCATTGAGTTGGTGATATTATCTAAACTTTTAATCTTCTGCCACCCCCACTCCCCTTCTTTTGCCTTCAATATTTCCCAGCATCAGGGTCTTCCAATGAGTCAGGTCTTCACATCAGGTGGCCAAAGTATGAGACCTTCAGCTTTAACATCAGTCCTTCTAATGAATATTCAGGGTTGATTTCCTTTAGGATTGACTGGTTTGATCATTGTGCAGTCCAAGGGACTCTCAAGAATTTTATCCAGCACCACAGTTCTCCTTCTCCAGCATCAGTTTTTCAGCAATTATCCTTCTTTGTGGTCCAAATCTCACATCAGAACATGACTACTGGAAAAAACATACCTCTGATTATACATACACTATCATCAAAATGATATATTTGTTCTTTAATGCATTGTCTAATTTTGTCATAGCTTTATTTCTAAGGAGCAAGCACCTTTTAATTTCATGGCTTCAGCCACTATCTGCAGTGATTTATGACCCCAAGGAAACAAAATTTGTCACTGCTTCCATTTTCCCCCTTCTATTTGCCATGATGGGATGAGATGACATGATCTTCATTTTTTGAATGTTGAGTCTCAAGCCAGCTTTTTAATCCTCCTATTTCACAGGCATCAAGAGGCTTTTTAGTCCCTCTCCACTTTCTGCCCTTAGAGTGGTATCATCTGCACCTCTGAGGTGGTTGATATTTCTCCCAGCAATCTTGATTCCAGCTTGTGATTCATCTAACATGGCTATTCACAGATTGTATTCTGCATATAAGTTAAATGAGCAGGATGACAATAAACAATCTTGACATACTCCTTTCCCAATTTGGAACCAGTCAGTTGTTCCATGTCCTATTCTAACTGTTGCTTCTTGACCCGCATACAGGTTTACTCAGGAGACAGGTAAGGTGGTCTGTACTCCAATCTCTAAAAATTTTCCACAGCTTGTTGTGATCCCCACAATTACAGGCTTTTGCATAGTAAATGAAGAAGGAGTAGATGTTTTTCCAGAACTCCTTTACTTTCTCTATGATGCAATGAATGTTGGTAATACAACCTCTTGTCCCTCTGCCTCTTCAAAACCCAGCTTGTACATTTGGAAGTTCTCAGTTCACAAACTACTGAAGCCTAGCTTGAAGAATTTTGAGCATATTCTTACTAGAATGTGAAATGATCACAATTGCCCAGTAGTTTGAACATTCTTTGACATTGCCCTTTTTTGGGTTGGAATGAAAACTGACCTTTTCCATTCCTGTGGTCACTGCTGACATTTTTAAACTTGCTGGCATATTGAGGCAGCACGTTAACAGCATCACCTTTTAGGATTTGAAATATCTCAGCTGGAATCCCATCTCCTCCTCTAGCTATGTTTATAGCAATGCTTCCAAAGGCCACTTGACTTCATACTCCCTGCTGTCTGGCTGAATGTCAGTAACTACACCATCATGGTTATCTGAGTCATTAAGACCTTTTTTCTATAGTTTTTCTATATATTCTTGCCACCTCTCCTTAACCTCTCCTGCTTCTGTTAGGTCCTTACCATTTTGTCTTTTATTATGCCCATCCTTGCATGAAGTATTCCCTTGATAACTCCAATTTTCATGAAGAGATCTCTAGTCTTTCCCATTCTATTGTTTTCCTCTATTTCTTTGTGTTGCCCACTTAAGAAGGCCTTCTGATCTCTCCTTGCTGTTCTATGGAATTTTGCTCTCAATTGGGTGTATCTTTCCCTTTTTCCCTTGTTTTTTCACGTCTCTTTGTTCAGCTATTTGTAAAGGTTTCTCAGACAATCGTTTTACCCCTTGCATTTCTTAATCTTTGGGATGGTTTCGGTCACTGCCTCCTATACAGTGTTATGAGCTTCTATCCATGGTATGTTTCATTAGTTGCAATAAATGTGCCATACTAATATAAGATTTTAAGTAGCTAAGTAATGCATTATGTCCTGAGAGTTGCCATAACAAAATATTACAGATCTGGTAGCTTAAATAACACAAATACATTTTTTCACAGTTTTGGAGACTAGAAGCCCAAGATTAAGCTGCCAGCAGATTTGATTTCTTCTGAAGCCTCTCTTCTTGGCTTGCAGATGACTTTCTTCTTGCTGCATCTTCAAATGGTAATTCGGCTGTGTGCACATATCCCTGGTGCCACTGTGTTCAGATGTCTTGTTTTTATAAGGACATCAATCAGATTGGATGAGGTTCTACCCTAATAATCTCATTTCAAGTTAATAAATTATTAGTCCCAGCTCCAAATCCAGTCACATTCTAAGGTAATGTGCTTGTGTTTTCAGTCACCCAGTTACATCCAACTCTTTGCATCCCCACAGACTATGGTCCATCAGGCTCCTCTGTCCATGGGATTTCCAAACCAAGAATACTGGAATGGATTGCCATTTCCTTCTCCAGGGTATCTTGTCAAACCATGGATCAAACCGATATCTCCTGCATTGGAAAGTGGATTCTTTATCACTGAGCCATCTGGGAAGTCCCTCTAAGGTTAATAATCCAATATAATTCCAATATAATTAATGTCATTATATAAAAAGAGAAATTTGGACACAGAAACATGCATTTAAGGAAGATGTCAAGTGACAGAGAAGATGGCCATTCACAAGCCAAGAAGAAAGGCATAGAACAGATCTTTCCCTTATAGCTCTCAAAAAGAACAATCTCTGCCTATAACTTGCCTTGTACTTCCAGCCTTCAGAACTCAGAAACAAATTTCTGTTGTCTAAGCCAACTAGTGTTAGTATTTTGTTGTGGAAGACAGCAAATTAAAACAGATTTCAGTATCAGGAAGTGGGGTTCTGTTTTAACAACAACAACAAAAAAAATGTAGAATTTGGTAATAAGTAGAGGTTAGGATAGTTTTGGAGAAGGCAATGGCAACCCACTCCAGTACTCTTGCCTGGAAAATCCCATGGACAGAGGAGCCTGGTGGGCTGCAGTCCATGAGGTCGCTAAGAGTCAGACAGGACTGAGCGACTTCACTTTCACTTTTCACTTTCATGCATTGGAGAAGGAAATGGCAACCCACTCCAGTGTTCTTGCTTGGAGAATCCCAGGGACGACAGAGCCTGGTGAGCTGCCATCTGTGGGGTCGCACAGAATCGTACACAACTGAAGCGACTTAGCAGCAGCAGCAGCAGCACACTAATATAATAAGCCTATATGGTAAAACCAAAATTTTAAAGTATTTTAGAAAAGAAAAAAAGAAAGTATTTTAGTATTTTATAAAGTATTTTAGAAGAATACAATAGGAGAAAGACTTGTGACCTTGAATTATGCAAAGTTTTCTTAGGTAAAATTTAAAAAAAACAAAATTCATAAAAAAATTATAGACTGTGTCATCAAGATGGTGAAGTAAGAGAATATAGAGTTCACCTCTCCCACAAATACATCAAAAATACATCTACATTTTGAACTATCTTAATTGAAAACTAATTGGAAACTGGTAGAAAGTCTCCTGTGCAACCAACATTTTAAGAAAGATACACACTTAATTGGGTAGAATGGAAAGAAAGGTGATCAGGTTGGGAATAGTGCCCATACTCAGAAGAAAAGGAAGATTACATGGGCAGATATCTGCCCTGGGGAGTTAGTAGTTCAAGCCACAGACTGAATGTCCAAGTTCTGTCCTACGTAAAGGAGAAAAGCCTTCTTGGCTGGTAGGAAGGCCACTGGAACTAATAGAAGGACTGAGGGAAGCCTGGACTCCACTCCTGAAGAGCACAAGCATTCAGGTTTTCCCTCAGGGAAAGGTGGAGAGAGATCTGCTCTAGTAGTTGCCAAATGTCCCACAAACACCTTGACATACACCCCAGCATGAGCAGAGTGAACA
Organism: Bubalus bubalis; assembly: GCF_019923935.1. Classification (NCBI taxonomy): domain Eukaryota; kingdom Metazoa; phylum Chordata; class Mammalia; order Artiodactyla; family Bovidae; genus Bubalus; species Bubalus bubalis. The sequence continues at coordinate 76,894,557 of NC_059181.1, read as the reverse complement.
CTCTGGCCCAACTCCAGGACAGAGCACAGCACTGGATCTGGGGCAGTCATGACCAGGGAAAATCTTTGACCATGGACACAGAGGAGACCCAGTCACAAAGTAGAACCTGAGTGGGGAGTCAGTGGCCATTGTTGGTGCTTACTCAAGCAGTACCTCAGAAGTAGCCCAGATCTCTGATGGCAGCTCCTCCCTCATAGCTCACCCCTGGATACAAGCCAGGAGGCAATGTGCGCCGCGCCCCCCACACCCCCAGCCTATACAGCCATTCTAAAACACTGCAAGTACAGCAGAGGCTGGAGGTAGTAATTGGTTGCAAAGGACAAAGAAGATTTTCACCCTAGTTTGTGTCTCAGTGGAACAAGGGAAAATATTGTGGGCACCTGCATAAGCAATGTACTAAACATCAGTCAATGGCCAACATAAGCTGAAAGCCTACATAAGCCCCACTTGCCTCAGCACTGCCCTTCTTCAGGGCAAGGGTCTCAGAGCAATGAAAGGGAAAAACATACACTTAAAAGAACAGAACAAGCTCGGTCCTGATACTCAGGACTTCTTCACCAGAAATGTGGCAGCAGACTTCATCCCTGATAGGGTGGTGATGGCCACTGACCAGAGGGGAAGACATGCCTAGAAAACTAGCACCAGCTCTAGCCAGTCCATCTCCAGTTCTATCCCCTAGAAAAATGAAAGCTTCCATCAAACACTGAAGAAAAATATGATTTGAGTCTACATCAAGCCAGTTCTTCCACCAAAGGTATTGGGCACACACAGTCAATATAGAGATGCTCCCACATAAGGTAACACCTTCAAGACAACAATAGGTACTGTTTCAAGTAAAATCATAGAGGCAGAGAAAATTAACCAAAATGAAAAGGCACAGGAACTATGTTCAATTGAAAATGCAAGAGGAAAACCTTAAAAAATAAAACAGAAATAAACAGTCTATCAGATTAAAAATTCAAAGCACTGGTAGTAAAAATGTTAAATGAATTAGGGAAAACTGTTGATGTACATAGTGAACACTTTAACCAGAAACTATAAGATATAAAAAAATACCCAATTAGAAATGAAGAATTTCATAGCTAAAATTAAAAACAAAATATACAAGAAGGAATGAACAGCATATTAAGTGATATGGAAAAATGGATAAATGATATGGAAGAAAGAATAATGTAAATTACCAAACCAGAATAGCAAAAAAGAAAAACAAATTTTTTTAAAATATTTGGCAAAACTAATACAATTATGTAAAGTTTAAAAATAAAATAAAATTAAAAAATAAAATAAAAATCATTTAAGATATATGTGTGAAAACATTAACCACAACAATATTTGCATTATCAGGGTCTCAGAAGGAGAAGGGAGAGAAAAAGGTGTCAAGAATTATTTTGAGGAAATTATGGCTGAAAACATGCTGAACATGAAAAAAGAAACATAAATCCAGGTATAAGCAGCACAGAGGCTTCCAAACAAGATTAACCCAAACACAGAGTCATACCAAGGCATATAATAATTAAAGTAGTTAATACAAAATGAAAGATACAAAGATAATTCTAAAAATATAAAGAGAAAAACAACAAGTCGCATAAAATGGAACCCCTGTAAAGCCATCAGTTAATTTCTCTGCAGAAAATTTGCAGGCCACAAGAGAGTGCCACAATATACTCAAAGTGTTGAAAGCGAAAAACCTAGAACCCAGGATATTGTAGACATCAAGATCATCAATTAGAATCAAAGAAGAGATAAAGAACTCAGATAAGCAAAAACCAAAAATTATCAATATGAAACCAACTTTTAAAGAAATTCTGAAGGGTCTCCTCCAACTAAAGAAATAATATATAGGGAAGGGAAAATTCCACTAGGAAATGAAAGTATATAGAAAGGACTGAGGATCAAATACTTAGATAAAATAGTATGGAGATTAAAAGGCAAAAAATTGTAAAATCAACTATAACTACAATAAACAGTGAAGCACTAAGCATGAAGATGTAATATATGACATCTTAAACACAAATTATTAGTTCAGTTCAGTTCAGTCACTCAGTCGTGTCCCAATCTTTGCAACCCCATGAATCGCAGCACGCCAGGCCTCCCTGTCCATCATCAACTCCCGGAGTTCACTCAGACTCACGTCCATTGAGTCAGTGATGCCATCCAGCCATCTCATCTTCTATCGTCCCCTTCTCCTCCTGCCCCAAATCCCTCCCAGCATCAGAGTCTTTTCCAATAAGTCAACTCTTCGTATGAGGTGGCCAACGTACTGGAGTTTCAGCTTTAGCATCATTCCTTCCAAAGAAATCCCAGGGCTGATCTCCTTCACAATGGACTGGTTGGATCTCCTTGCAGTCCAAGGGACTCCCAAGAGTCTTCTCCAACACGACACTTCAAAAGCATCAATTTTTCGGCGCTCAACTTTCTTCACAGTCCAACTCTCACGTCCATACATGACCACAGGAAAAAACATAGCCTTGACTAGACGGACCTTGACTAGATGGACTAGAGGTAGCAAAGTAATGTCTCTGCTTTTGAATATGCTGTCTAGGTTGGTCATAACTTTCCTTCCAAGGAGTAAGCCTCTTTTAATTTCATGGCTGCAGTCACCATCTGCAGTGATCTTGGAGCCCCAAAAAATAAAGTCTGACACTGTTTCCACTGTTTCCCCATCTATTTCCCATGAAGTGATGGGACCAGATGCCATGATCTTCGCTTTCTGAATGTTGACCTTTAAGCCAACTTTTTCACTCTCCACTTTCACTTTAATCAACAGGCTTTTTTGTTCCTCTGCACTTTCTGCCATAAGGGTGGTGTCATCTGCATATCTGAGGTTAATGATATTTCTCCCAGCAATCTTGAATCCAGTTTGTGTTTCTTCCAGTCCAGCATTTCTCATGATGTACTCTGCATATAAGTTAAATAAACAGGGTGACAATATACAGCCTTGATAAACTCCTTTTCCTATTTGGAACCAGTCTGTTGTTCCATGTCCAGTTCTAACTGTTGCTTCCTGACCTGCATATAGGTTTCTCAAGAGGCAGATCAGGTGGTCTGGTATTCCCATCTCTTTCAGAATTTTCCACAGTTTACTGTGATCCACACAGTCAAAGGCTTTGGCATAGTAAATAAAGCAGAAATAGATGTTTTTCTGGAACTCTTTTGCTTTTTCCATGATCCAGCGGATGTTGGCAATTTGATCTCTGCTTCCTCTGCCTTTTCTAAAACCAGCTTGAACATCAGAAAGTTCACGGTTCACATATTGCTGAAGCCTGGCTTGGAGAATTTTGAGCATTACTTTACTAGCGTGTGAGATGAGTGCAATTGTGCGGTAGTTTGAGCATTCTTTGGCATTGCCTTTCTTTGGGATTGGAATGAAAACTGACCTTTTCCAGTCCTGTGGCCACTGCTGAGTTTTCCAAATTTGCTGGCATATTGAGTGCAGCCCTTTCACAGCATCATCTTTCAAGATTTGGAAAAGCTCAACTGGAATTCCATCACCTCCACTAGCTTTATTCGTAGTGATGCTTTCTAAGGCCCACTTGACTTCACATTCCAGGATATCTAGCTCTAGGTCAGTGATCACACCATGGTGATTATCTGGGTCGTGAAGATCTTTTTTGTACAGTTCTTCTGTGTATTCTTGCCACCTCTTCTTAATATCTTCTGCTTCTGTTAGGTCCATAGCATTTCTGTCCTTTATCGAGCCCATCTTTGCATGAAATGTTCCTTTGGTATCTCTGATTTTCTTGAAGAGATCCCTAGTCTTTCCCATTCTGTTGTTTTCCTCTATTTCTTTGCATTGATCGCTGAAGAATGCTTTCTTATCTCTTCTTGCTATTCTTTGGAACTCTGCATTCAGATGTTTATATCTTTCCTTTTCTCCTTTGATTTTCACTTCTCCTCTTTTCACAGCTCTTTGTAAGGCCTCCCCAGACAGCCATTTTGCTTTTTTGCATTTCTTTTCTAATGGAATGGTCTTGATCCCTGTCTCCTGTACAATGTCATGAACCTCATTGCATAGTTCATCAGGCACTCTTATCTATCAGATCTAGGCCCTTAAATCTATTTCTCACTTCCGCTGTATAATCATAAGGGATTTGATTTACATCATAACTGAATGGTCTAGTGGTTTTCCCCACTTTCTTCAATTTAAGTCTGAATTTGGCAATAAGGAGTTCATGGTCTGAGCCACAGTCACATAGGTATCCAGAAAGGTAATGAACATATAGTCTGGAGCTTAGGTGAGAGAGGTCTAGAATGGTGTTCAGTCACTTCCTGTTACTTTTTTAGGAATGGTTAATTTTCATTTTATTTTGGTTAGTTTTTTTTGGATAGTGCAATTGACTGAAAGCTTAAAAAGCAAGCATAATGACAATTATACTTTTGTCACAAACCATGGATGATTATTTCATTTCAGAGCCTATAAGATTTGTATAACATTAAAGTGAGCTGCCAAGGAGTTCCTTAGGATAACTGTGGAGCTCACCAAAATGAGAAATATTTGCCTTAGCATATTGTCATTATAAACCAAACCTAATCTACTGTGGAGATAATGTGCTTGATGTAATGAATATCAACCAGGAAATAAAAAAAAAATTGCCAAATCAAAGCTCTGAAGAAACAACTGAGAGTACCATTTGGTAGTAATACATCCAAAGATTCAGCTAAATCCTCTCTGTCACATTGGACTTAAAAATAAATGCATGTATTTTAAACCTTTTGAGCTTTAAATCTGTTCAGATATATACGAGATTCTAAATTGAAAATAAGGGAAAAGTAATACTCTATAGGGAAAAATCTAAAGGTGAAACTGGGAGTGATCATGACTGACATAACTAACTTCTTCCCAAATCCATTTCTCAATAACTTTAGATTTTTTTTATATTCTATTTACTACTTATTTTCCTTCCCACATATCAACCTTTGTTAATGACAAAATCATCATATTTATTAGTGTGTGTGTTAGGTGCTCAGTTGTGTCCAACTCTTTGCCACCCCATGGACTGTAGCCTGCCAGGCTCCTCTGTCCATGGGATTCTCCAGGCAACAATACTGGAGTGGACTGTCATTTCCTTCTCCAGGGGATCTTCCCGACCCAGGATCGAACCAGGGTCTCATATTTATTAAGTAGCTATCATGGTATATCTAGGAAGTTTTGGTATAACCTTTTCTAAAAGAAGTAATTCAAACATTCAGTGTAAACTTCCACTCTAACCTTAATGTCCCTTCATTCATATTGTAAACTAAAACTAAAGTTTCAGTAACAAATGAAATTAAAAAAAAATCTCAAATACAAAGTCCAACCTCAAATTTACAAAAATAAATACCATTATTACCCCATCTACTTTAAACACAATGAACATTTCATGCAGCTAGCTAGTCAACAATATTTGTTACTCATCTACAATAAGCAAAGCACTTTGTTTGACAAGCTCTATGGGAAACATGTATAATTTTTTATTATTTTAATTTAAATTTATTTATTTTAATTGGAGGCTATTTACTTTACAATATTGTATTGGTTTTGCCATACATCAACATGAATCCACCACGGGTGTACACGTGTTCCACATCCTGAACCCCCCTCCGACCTCCCTCCCCAAACCATCCCTCTGGGTCATCCCAGTACACCAGCCCCAAGCATCCTGTATCCTGCATCAAACCTGGACTGGCGATTCATTTCTTATATGATATTATACACGTTTCAATGTCATTCTCCCAAATCATCCCACCCTCTTGTTCTCCCACAGAGTCCAAACGACTGTTTTATACATCTGTGTCTCTTTTGCTGTCTCGCATACAGGGTTATCATGACCATCTTTCTAAATTCCATATATATGTATTACTATACTGTATTGGTATTTTTCTTTCTGGCTTGCTTCACTCTGTGTAATAGGCTCCAGTTTCATCCACCTCATTAGAACAGATTCAAATGTATTCTTTTTAATGGCTGAATAATAGAAATCATCAGGATCTTATAAACAAGGAAAAAAGGCAGCACACTCCACACATGTACAGATAAAGAATGTATATACTACTCTTTTCTTATGTTACTACTGAGGTTCTAGTTCAGGCCTCATCTCAAATTGGGATCATCAGTTCAGTTCACTTCAGTCGCTCAGTCGTGTCTGACTCTTTGCGACTCCATGCATCCCAGCACGCCAGACCTCCCTGTCCATCACCATCTCCCGGAGTTCATTCAGACTCACGTCTATCGAGTCAGCGATGCCATCCAGCCATCTCATCCTCTGTTGTTCCCTTCTCCCCCTGCCCCCAATCCCTCCCAGCATCAGAATCTTTTCCAATGAGTCAACTCTTCCCATGAAATGGCCAAAGTACTGGTGTTTCAGCTTTAGCATCATTTCTTCCAAAGAAATCCCAGGGCTGATCTCCTTCAGAATGGACTGGTTGGATCTCCTTGCAGTCCAAGGGACTCTCAAGAGTCTTCTCCAACACCACAGTTCAAAAGCATCAATTCTTCAGTGCTCAGCTTTCTTCACAGTCCAACTCTCACATCCATATATGACCACTGGAAAAACCATAGCCTTGACTAGACCGACCTTTGTTGGCAAAGTAATGTCTCTGCTTTTCAATATGTTATCTAGGTTGGTCATAACTTTCCTTCCAAGGAGTAAGCGTCTTTTAACTTCATGGCTGCAGTCACCATCTGCAGTGATTTTGGACCCCCCCAAAAATAAATAAATAAATAAATAAAGTCTGACATTGTTTCCACTGTTTCCCCATCTATTTTCCATGAAGTGATGGGACCAGATGCCATGATCTTAGTTTTCTGAATGTTGAGCTTTAAGTCAAATTTTTCACTCTCCTCTTTCACTTTCATCAAGAGGCTTCTTAGTTCCTCTTCACTTTCTGCCATAAGGGTGGTGTCAGTTGGGATCATGGCAACCTCTAATTGAGCCCAAAGCCTAGACACTCTTCCCATCTACCTCTCTGTTTCAATAAAATTACTTATAACTTCCAGGTAAATCTCCATAAAATTTTTATTCTACCAGCCTCTATTCATAAGAGATTCATTTGCTTCCTATCAAGTTCAAGCATCACTTTGGAACAGGACACTTATCATAACCAAACTTAATCTATCTTTCCCATCTCCCACTTCTCTCTCTCCAAAGTGCATTTCATTAATAACACATTCATCAATATTACTTGGCTTAAACTTCATTTCTTTTTATTATAACTCCAACCTAGACTTGTTTGCTTTTTACTTAATACCCTACAAGACACTGGAATGTATCATACAAATATACCAAGCATAATGTCTGACAGACAGTAGTCAGTCTATGCATTTTAGGTGAATGGAACTGAATCTGTACAAGTATGGGAGAAGTATAATAAAGTGGAAGAAGCACTTGGCTAGCATTCAGGCAACTTAGTTTCTATGGCTAGTTTTGTCATTTTAGTTATCTGAGTCTTGATTTCTTCATCTATAAAATAAGAATCATACCTGTTTCAACTACCTTATAGGATACGGGGAGGATGAAATAAGAAATTGAATATCAAAGTATTTTGAAACACATAAAGGTTTTATTATGACAGTATGATGATGAAGATATTCATGTATATATAAAAAGTTGTCTATTTTTAAAAGCCACAATAAATATAACCACATGGTATGGGCATACACATAAATTCATATCCCACAAATAACTGCTTTTATCTGCATGTACATGATGACTATGATTTATGATGTTCCTACACAATTGCTAATACTGTTTAATCTTCCAAGGCTTATTTTTTGCTTCTGAAAGCACATACATTCTCCAAATGGAATGACAAAAAGCTTATATTATAATATCATTTGAGTTTGACTTTTCTATCTGAAAAAGCTCTTCCCAAAATACATTATATTCCTAAGAAATGTTTTAAAAGTCTAGAAGGACTAGAAGAACATGAATCAAATAGATTCATGTTATTGATATAAACAAAATTTAAAGCTAATAGGAATAAAGTGCACTTAACCATTGTTAACATACATTATTTACTTTATAGTTGAGATTAATGTAATTTAAGAGATAAAATGAACTTTTCAATGACTTCAGTGTAGCTTGATATTGTCTATATTTTTTTCTGGTCCCAGTTACCTATATATTACTTATCTGTATTAATGTACTCACTTGATAACAAATCGATTTTATAGAACCTTAACACCCACAGTCAAAATACCAGGAACATACAACATATTATACCATGCAATGCTCAGGTGTTAGCAGAAAGTTATGAGTTTAACTAAAGAATGTTAATTTTAACATTTAAAATAGACTATCTTGGCTGCATTACATGGTCAATGTTTTTGTTTTTGTTTTTGTTTTTACCCAAAATATTTCTTCCAAAGATAAACAATATAAAACTTCTGAGAATATCAGTAATCATACAAACAAACATTTTTTTGTGGGATTCATTTTTGTTGCCCCGAAAGAATTGACATATTGATCATTTATGACCTTGATTTCACTATTTAAAATACAGAATCTACACAAATAGGGAGACAGATTTTTCACTTTATTTGGATAAAGGGGCAATTTGGAAGTCACTTGATTTTTCATAGCTTCTCTAAGATTTGCCATTTTTGCATACCATTTATTATATCTTCCCATAACACATTCATTGAAAAAAAATATTCTTACTTACTATGTGCTATTATTGGTCATGCAATGAAGATTTTTCAAATGAGTAAGTTTTCACTATGCTTTCAAAGTGCTCACAATCTAAACGCTTCTCAAAATCCATCAGAATCACCTGCATGGCTTGTTAAAACAGTTTGCAAAACCCCAACCCTGGAGTTTCTGATGCAGTAACTATGGGATGAAGGCTGAGAATTTGTATTATTAACAAGTTTCCAGATGATGCAGATATGGCTGGTCCCAAAACCACACTTTGTAAACTGTTAGTTCAGTGGTAGGAGGCAAACATGCTAACAGAAACAAAAGGCAGTGAAGTAAGTGAAATAATAGAAGAGTCTAAAGTGTTGAAATACAATAGAAAAAGAAAAAAAAAAAGGTGATGAAATTTGAGGAGTGTCAAAGAAAACCTCACAGAGGTGATGATAGATAAGCAAGGAAACCATTGATAAATCAGGAAAATTAACTGTAGGCAGCAGATTTTATCTTCCAAGTTGATAATTAAGTTTTAAACAGTAGATTAAGGGCCAGATTGTGAGAGAATTCTTATGTCATGCTAGGAAATTTCAACTTTATCTTCTGGACAATAGGTAGCAATGAAAGTTTATATCGAAAATGGTTACAAGATATGATTTGTGTGTACACTGAGGGTGGGTTGGTGTTGGGGTTGGGCAGATAAGTAAAAAGAGATAATAGTTGTACTAAGTGGCATTAGAGATGGAAAGAATGGGGTGGATTTATCACCTGTTTTCCATATTCTTCCCTATATAAAATCAATAAAATGATTACTTTTCACATGGCACACCTGTTTTCTAAAACTGGAGGAACAATTAAATGAAATTTAAATCTAAAGTGCAACCCCTGGTTGTGTGGGAATATATATGGTTGCTGCTGGTGGAAGATTTCACATTACGTCTTTCATTATGGGCATTTAGCAGACAGCCTCTTATTATTAAGATACTGCTGACTTTTATTGTCAATGTGGCCACAGGACAAAGCTAATAATTACCAGCACCAGAAACAGCTTGTGGTTTTATATTACATTGAGGTAAATTACACTGGAATTAGAGTGGATTACTTTTATCAAATGGGGAATAAACTGTTAATTAACTCCCTGCTGTAGCAATCTTTTTCTGAGCTTGCAACTATTATTAAGCCCAGATTAAACTGTTGAATTAATTTCCCTCTTACTATTTCAAGAGTTTTTAATTTAACTGGCAGCAGTTTTAATGGGAAATTGCATTAGTGAGTATAAATTGTTTTGGGAAAGGGTAAATAGTTTGTGATAATGTTTATTAAGTCATTTTGTTTGAGCAAAAATATAATTGCAGTTTTAATTAGTGCATAGTTGTTGGAATATTAGGTTTGAGATTACATTATGGCTTTCTGAGAAAACACTCAGGTGATCCCAGCATTTATAACTGATAGCAAATAGAAAAACTATGTCAATGTGGCATTGACTTGGATTTTGTACCATAGTTCAGGAAGGATTATGGGAAAGTAGCTAAGTGTTCTTCCTTCAATTACCTTAAGATTTATTGACTGCTCCTGAATGTCACTGTCCACTGTGACAGGTATATAAGAAATAGTACATATGAAGGGTTAACTAAAAAAAAAAAAAAATTAATTAAAAGGTACAGTTTCTTTTAAGGTAAAACAAATGTAGAAATCAGGATTTTTTTTTAGATGATCAATAAACTTTTTGTGCTCTATTATTGGTTATAATGCTGACATTACTATTTGTCTTATAATACCAACAATAATCATGCATTATGTTAGTATGGTGTTTTACAGAAGTGAACTAATGGATAAAGAACTTAGGAGGAAGTCGAGAGATACCAGTGCACATTGAAAACTGAGGTCTAAAGAGAATAAAAAGATCTTCCCCAGGATATAAAGCTAGTGACTGAAGTAAAACAAAACATGGGGCTATTTGCATGACTACAAATAATACCTCAGTCCAACGTTTAGGCTCCATTCCTTCCCCAAATTAGAGTTGGCTTTCATTGTAAATAACAAGTAGAATTTTATGTCCCATAGAAAACTAAAATCTTTCCCTCTGTCACTTTCAATATTACACCTTCAAATTAATATTATACTTGTTTTCAATGATACAATTGCCTGATTCATACAAAATTATTTTGTAGCCAAACTCTTTATAATAAGTAGTGTTAGGGGGGAGGGCGGTCCTAAGACGATGGAGGAATAGGATGGGGAGACCACTTTTCCCCCCACAAATTCAATGAAAGAACATTCGAACACCAAGCACATTCCACAAACCAACTTCTGAATGCTGGTAGAGGACATCAGGCACCTAGAAAGGCAGCCCATTGTCTTCAAAAGGAGGTAGGACAAAATATAAAAGACAAAAAGAGAGACAAAAGAGGGAGGGATGGAGATCCATCCCAGGAAGGGATTCTTTTAAAAAGAGAGAAGTTTCCAACACCAGGAAACACTTTCTTTGGCGGGTCTCTGATGAGCCTTGGAATCTCAGAGGGCAAAACAACCGGGAGGAAAAATAAATAAATAATTGAAACCCACAGATTACGTGCCTAACAGCAATTCCCAGTGGAGCAGCAGCTGAGACGCTCGCATCGCCCACTAGCAAGCAGGGGCTGGACAGGGAGGCACAGGCTGCATTGCTTAGGGTGAGGACCAGGCAAAAATGCCCCAAGGGCAATCTGAGGGAACTAACTTGAGATAGCAACCCAGACTGTGGGATAGCTATCTCCCGAAAAGCCCTAACCTAAGACACTGCCAAGCCCATTCAAAGAACAAAGGACTGAGAAGAGCTAGCTGGCTTCAGACCGGCCCATCCCCTGCCAGAGAAAGGCAGGTGAGGGCAGCCAGAGCCAGAAGAGGGCAATTGCAGCCCCAGAGAGGCATCCTATACCAAACCACAAACAGACTTCATTGCTAACCAAGACTTCTTGGAATTCTGGATGGCTGACATCCACCGGGAGGGTTGCAGCCAGGGATCAGCTCCCCAGAAGAGACACAAGGCACACCTGAGAAGGCACGTCCGTTGTAGACACAGAAAACCAAGCAGCTGAGACAGGGGAGGGAATAAGACACAGCCTTCAACTCGGGGCTACTGTGCTTGCCAAGGACCTGGTCACCTGAGATTCTTGGACCTGTGACGGGCACAAAATGCTGGCCCAACCAAGTCTGTGCCTTGTGGAGTACCCAAGAACCTGAAACTGAACCTGAGTGGCTTAGACCTGGGGAGTGCATGCCAGATATACCCCAAAAATTCTCCAGCAACACAGGGACATAGCCCTGAGCTTCAATATACAGGCTGTCCAAAGTCACTCCAAACCCACTGACATCTCATAACTCATTACTGGACACTTTATTGCACTCCAGAGAGAAGAAATCCAGATGCACCCACCAGAACACAGACACAAGTTTCTCTAACCAGGAAACCTTGACAAGCCACCCGTCAAAACCCACCCACAGTGAGGAACCTCCACAATAAAGAGAAACAATAAAGTTCCAAATACAGAAAGGCCAGCCCTAACACAGAAATATAAACAAGATGAAAAGGCAGAAAAATACCCCGCAGGTAAAGGAACAGGATAAATGCCCAACAAACCAAACAAAAGAGAAAGAGATACAGAGTCTACCTGTTAGAGAATTCCGAATAAAGATAGTGAAAATGATCCAAAATCTTTAAAACAGATTGTAGTTACAGATAAATAGCCTGGAGACAAGGCTTGAGAAGATGCAAGAAAGGTTTAACAAGGACCTAGAAGAAATAAAAAAGAGTCAATATATAATGAATAATGCAATAAATAGATCAAAAACACTTTGGAGGGAACCAAGAGTAGAATAATGGAGGCAGAAGATAGGATAAGTGAGGTAGAAGATTGAATGGTAGAAATAAATGAAACAGAGATGAAAAAAGAAAAAAGAATTAAAAGAAACGAAGACAACCTCAGAGACCTCTGCTGCTGCTGCTGCTGCTACTAAGTCACTTCAGTCATGTCCAACTCTGTGTGATCCCACAGACGGCAGCCACTAGGATCCCCCATCCCTGGGATTCTCCAGGCAAGAACACTGGAGTGGGTTGCCATTTCCTTCTCCAATGCATGAAAGTGAAAAGTGAAAGTGAAGTTGCTCAGTCGTGTCCGACTCTTAGAGACCCCATGGACTGCAGCCTACCAGGCTCCTCCATCCATGGGATTTTCCAGGCAAAGTACTGGAGTGGGGTGCCACTGCCTTCTCCACAGAGACCTCAGGGACAATGTTAAACACCACAACATTTGAAGTCCAGGAGTCCCAGAAGAAGAAGACAACAACAACAAAAACAAACAAAAAAAAAACATGAAAACAAACAAACAACAACAAAAAAAATACTTCAGGACATAATAGTTGAAAAATTCCCTAAAATGGGGAAGGAAATAAAAACTCAAGTCCGAGAATTCCAGAGAGTCCCAAACAGGATAAACCCAAGGCAAAACACCCCAAGACACATATTAATCAAATTAACAAAGATCAAACACAAAGAACAAATATTAAAAGCAGCAAGGGGAAAACAACAAATAACACACAAGGGGATTCCCATAAGGATAACTGCTGATCTTTCAATAGAAACTCTTCAGGCCAGGAGGGAATGGCAAGACATACTTAAAGTGGTAAAAGAAAATAACCTACAGCCCAGATTACTGTACCCAGCAAGGATCTCATTCAAATATGAAGGAGAAATCAAAAGCTTTACAGACAAGCAAAAGATGAGAGAATTCACAACCACCAAATCAGCTCTTCAACAAATGCTAAAGGATCTTCTCTACACAGGAAACACAAAAAGGGTGTGTAAACTTGAACCCAAAACAATAAAGCAAATGACAATGGGCTCATACTTATCAATAATTACCTTAAACATAAATGGGTTGAATGCCCCAACCAAAAGACAAAGACTGGCTGAATCGATAAAAAAATAAGACCACTATATATGTTGTCTACAAGAGACCCATCTCAAAACAGGGGACACATACAGACTGAAAGTGAAGGGCTGGAAAAAGGCATTCCAGGCAAAGAGAGACCAAAAGAAAGCAGGAGTAGCAATACTCATATCAGATAAATAGACTTTAAAAGAAAGGCTGTGAAAAGAGACAAAAATGAACACTACATAATGATATAAGGACCAATCCAAGAAGAAGATATAAAAATTATAAATAATATGCACCCAACATAGGAGCACCACATTATGTAAGACAAATGCTAACAAGTATGAAAGGGGAAATTAACAATAACACAATAATAGTGGGAGACTTTAATACCCCACTCACACCTACGGATAGATCAACTAAACAGAAAATTAACAAGGAAACACAAACTTTAAGTGATACAATAGACCAGTTAGACCTAATTGATATCTATAGGATATTTCACCCCAAAACAATGAATTTCACCTTTATCTCAAGTGCACACGGAACCTTCTCCAGGATAGACCACATCCTGAGCCATAAATCTAGCCTTGGTAAATTCAAAAAAATTGAAATGATTCCAACCATCTTTTCTGACCAAAATGCAGTAAGATTAGATCTGATTTACAGGAGAAAAACTATTAAAAATTACAACATATGGAGGCTGAGCAACATGCTGCTGAGTAACCAAGAAATTACAGAAGAAATCTAAAAGGAAATCAAAATATGCATAGAAACGAATGAAAATGAAAACACAACAACCCAAAGCCTGTGATACAATGTAAAAGTAGTGCTAAGGGGAAGGTTCATGGCAATACAGGAATACCTCAAGAAACACGAAAAAGTCAAATAAATAACCTAAGTCTACACCTAAAGCAACTAGAAAAGGAAGAAAAGAAGAACCTCAGGGTTAGTAGAAGGAAATAAATCTTAAAAATTAGGGCAGAAATAAATGCAAAAGAAACAAGAGACCAGAGAAAAAATCAACAAAGCCAAAAGCTGGTTCTTTGAGAAGATAAATAAAACTGACAAACCATTAGCCAGACTCATCAAGAAATAAAGGGAGAAGAATCAAATCAATAAAATCAGAAATGAAAATGGAGAGATCACAACAGACAACACAGAAATACAAAGGATCATAAAAGACTTTATTTTTCTGGTCTCCAAAATCACTACAGATGGTGACGGCAGCCATGAAATTAAAAGATGCTTACTCCTTGGAAGGAAAGTTATGACCAACCTAGCAAGCATATTCAAAAGCCAAGACATTTCTTTGCCAACAAAGGTTCGTCTAGTCAAGGCTATGGTTTTTCCTGTGGTCATGTATGGATGTGAGAGTTGGACTGTGAAGAAGGCTGAGTGCCGAAGAATTGATGCTTTTGAACTGTGGTGTTGGAGAAGACTCTTGAGAGTCCCTTGGACTGCAAGGAGATCCAACCAGTCCATTCTGAAGGAGATCAGCCCTGGGATTTCTTTGGAAGGAATGATGCTAAAGCTGAAACTCCAGTACTTTGGCCAGCTCATGCGAAGAGTTGACTCATTGGAAAAGACTCTGATGCTGGGAGGGATTGGGGGCAGGAGGAGAAGGGGACGACAGAGGATGTGATGGCTGGATGGCATCACTGACTCGATGGACGTGAGTCTCAGTGAACTCTGGGAGTTGGTGATGGACAGGCAGGTCTGGCGTGCTGCAATTCATGGGGTTGCAAAGACTCGGATATGACTGAGTGACTGATCTGATCTGATCAGCACCTATATGCCAATAAAATGGACAACTTGGAAGAAATGGACAAATTCTTAGAAAAGTACAAATTTTGATATTTGGCAAAACTAATACAATTATGTAAAGTTTAAAAATAAAATAAATTAAAAAAAAAAAAAAGAAAAGTACAACTTTCCAAAACTGAACCAGGAAGAAATATAAAATCTTAACAGACACATCACAAGCAAAGTAATTGAAACTGTAATCAGAAATCTTCCAGCAAACAAAAGCTCAGGACCAGACTGCTTCACAGCTGAAATCTACCAAAAAATTAGAGAAGAGCTAACACCTATCCTACTCAACCTCTTCCAGAAAACTGCAGAGGAACCTAAACTTCCAAACTCATTCTACGAGGCCACCATCACCCTAATACCAAAACCTCACAAAGATGCCACAATAAAAAAGAAAATTACAGACTAACATCACTGAGGAACATAGATGCAAAAATCCTTAACAAAACTCTAGTAAACATAATCCAACAACATATTAAAAAGATCATACATCATGACCAAGTGAGCTTTATCCCAGGGCTTCAAGGATTCTTCAATATCCACAAATAAATCAATGTAATACACCACATTAACAAATTGAAAAATAAAAACCATATGATTATCTCAATAGACAAGAGAAAACCTTTGACAAAATTCAACATCCATTTATGATAAAAACTGTCCAGAAAATGGGAATAGAAGTAACATACCACAATATAATAAAAGCTATATATGACAAACCCACAGTAAACATTTTCCTCAATGGTGAAAAATTGAAAGCATTTCTCCTAAAGTCAGTAACAAGACAAGGGTACCCACTCTCATCATTACTATTCAACACAGTTTTGGAAGTTTTGGCCACAGCAATCAGAGCAGAAAAAGAAATAAAAGGAATCCAGATTGGAAAAGAATAAACAAAATTCTCACTGTTTGCAGATGACATGATCCCCTACAGAAAAAACCCTAAAGACTCCACCAGAAAATGACTAGAACTAATCAGTGAATATAATAAAGTTGCAGGATATAAATCAAAACACAGAAAACCCTTGCATTCCTATATACTAACAATGATAAAACAGAAAGAGAAATTAAGGAAACAATTCAATTCACCATTGAAACGATAAGAATAAAATACTTAGGAATATATCTACCTAAAGAAACAAAAGACCTATATATAGAAAACTATAAAACACTGGTGAAAGAAATCAAAGAGGACACAAAAAAATGGAGAAATATACCGTGTTCATGGATCGGAAGAATCAATATACTGAAAATGAGTATACCACCCAAAGCAATCTATAGATTCAATGCAATCCCTATCAGGCTACCGACGGTATTTTTCACAGAGCTAGAACAAAAAATTTTACAATATGTATGGAAATACAAAAAAACTCGAATAGCCAAAGCAATCTTGAGAAAGAAGAATAGAACTGGAGGAATCAACCTGCCTGACTTCAGGCTCTACTATAAAGCCACAGTCATCAAGACAGTATGGTACAGGCACAAAGACAAAAATATAGATCAATGGAACAAAATAAAAACCCAATAAATCCACGTGCCTATGGACATCTTATCTTTGACAAAGGAGGCAAGAATATACAACAGAAAAAAGACAATCTCTTTAACAAGTGATGCTGGGAAAACTGTTTAAACACTTGTAAAAGAATGAAACTAGAACACTTTCTAACACCATACACACAAAATAAACTCAAAATGGATTAAACATCTAAACATAAGACCAGAAACTATAAAACTCCTAGAGGAGAACATAGGCAAAACACTCTTGGACATAAACCACAGCAGGATCCTCTATGACCCACCTCCCAGAATATTGGAAATAAAAGCAAAAATAAACAAATGGGACCTAATTAAAATTAAAAGCTTCTGCACAACAGAGGAAACTATAAGCAAGGTGAAAAGACAGCCTTCAGAATGGGAGAAAATAATAGCAAACGAAGCGAAAGACAAATAATTAATCTCAAAAATATACAAGCAACTCCTGCAGCTCAATTCCAGAAAAATAAAGGACCCAATCAAAAAATGGGTCAAACAACTAAACAGACATTTATCCAAAGAACAGATACAGATGGCTAACAAGCACATGAAAAGATGCTCAACATCACTCATTATCAGAGAAATGCAAATCAAAACCACAATGAGGTACCATTTCACACCAGTCAGAATGGCTGCGATCCAAAAGTCTGCAAGCAATAAATGCTGGAGAGGATGTGGCGAAAAGGGAACCCTCTTACACTGCTGGTGGGAATGCAAACTAGTACAGCCACTATGGAGAAAAGTGTGGAGATTTTTTGAAAAACTGGAAATATAACTGCCATATGACCCAGAAATCCCACTGCTGGGCATACACACCAAGGAAACCAGAATTGAAAGAGACATGTGTACCCCAATGTTCATCGCAGCACTGTTTATAATAGCCAGGACATGGAAGCAACCTAGATGTCCATCAGCAGACGAATGCATAAGAAAGCTGTGGTTCATATACACAGTGGAATATTACTCAGCCATTAAAAAGAATACATTTGAATCAGTTCTAATGAGGTGGATGAAACTGAGCCTATTATACAGAGTGAAGTAAACCAGAAAGAAAAACAACAATACAGTATACTAATGCATATATATGGAATTCAGAAAGATGGTAATGATAACCATGTATGCAAGACAGCAAAAGAGACACAGATGTATACAACAGTCTTTTGGACTCTGTGGGAGAGCACGAGGGTGGGATGATTTGGGAGAATGGCATTGAAACATGTAAAGTATCATATGTGCAATGAATCGCCAGTCCAGGTTCGATGCAGTATACAGAATGTTTGGGGCTGGTGCACTGGATGACCCAGAGGGATGTGATGGGGAGGGAGATGGGAGGGAGGTTAGGGTGGGAAACACATGTACACCCATGGCGGATTCATGTCAATGTATGGCAAAACCAATACAATATTGAAAAGGAAAAAAAAAAAAATTAAATGAATTAAAAAAAAAAAAAAAAAAGCAGTGGGACTTCCAAGACGGCAATAAACGTTTAAAGTATAAGTACTATAAAAGTAATATTATTTCTTTAGTGTTCATTTCTAATCCAAACATAATTGATGTTTCTATATTGTTGCAGTAAGCACTCATGAAATAATAAAATTTCCTTAAAATTAGGTCAGCAGCTTTGACTCCATAAAAACCACCTACTACTCTACATAAAATTAATTTCCAGTATCTTCTGAATATCCATATCATATATTATACTATTTTATTTCAGAAAAGAAGATAAATTTCCCTGCATAAGGCTAATAAGAAAATAAATTTCCTTTATTCTTTTAAGAAACCCAGATCAGTCTAAAACCTTGTGCAACAAAATATATTCATAATGTCCAAATCCTCTGCATATGCCTGTCAAGTTAAAATTGGCTATTTATCATTTATATCTTTGAATATTTAAATAAATGGGAATACAATCATATTTTTCTTATTGAATTATTTTCATCTACTTACTTCCCAATACATGTTGGATTTTGAATGAGGAAATTAAGATGATAAAAATGGATTAATGATACAATACAGACATTACCAAGAAATCCTGTCGTTGTTAAGAATAATAACTTATAAAAGGAATGCCTGGGAAACTGTGTGTCCTTTTATAGCTGCATATAAATTAACTTCATTCAAACACAAACCTCCTGGGTTACCATTCAAATTTAGGATTAATTTTGGAAAACCATCTTAATGGTTTTCTTTGGATTAAAATTATAAGATTTAAAATTTAATCTTTTGATTAAAACTATAAAATCATTTGTTTTGATTTTTGTTTGTTTGAAAATTATGTCATAAAACAATGTTACTTCTCTGAAAAAGTTTAGTTAGGAAATAAGAGATTGATATATATATATATATATATATATATATATATCTCCATTCCAAACTAATAAGAAGTTTCCATGTTTTCCATTAATTTGCTATTAATGTGTATGTATTATGTGTATACATAATTTTAAGTAACATTAAGCAGGTGGCTCAAATATGAAATGTAGGTCATTTATGTTAAGAGGTTTCAGAAAACCTTGATATGATTAGGTATACCATTTCTCGTTATAATGAAAAAAAGAAGAGATCTTCATTGCTCAAACCTTCTTAACTCTTCTTTAAAGCTATGAACCATTCATATGAATCATGTAACTGGGAAACCACCCTAAGTCATTTCCAACAAAATGAGGTTGTGTTGTCTCTTCACAGTGAAACAGACAATCTCATTGTCACAGATTAATTGAGAGGAAAAAAAGAACAACCAAAACAAATCTTACAGGCAATAAATAATGCACCTTATCCTTGAAAATTCAACCTTCCAGACAGGCAGCAATATAATAGTATTCATCCCCATGAACAATAAAATAATAAAATACCGTCTCACTCTTAAATATTGAAAAATGAGGAAAATAAGAGAAGCATGTATTATTGGGGTGTTTTGCCTTAGTTTATAAATTCATTTACAAGGCCACTGACTTCTGGATATAAATGTATTTTTTCAGAGCCCACTCATGTGCATGCATGCTAAGTTGCTTCAGTGGTGTCTGACTCTTTGAGACCCTATGGATTATAGCCTTCCAGGCTCCTCTGTCCATGGGATTCTCCAGGCAAGAATACTGGAGTGGGTTGCCATGCCCTTCTCCAGGGGATCTTCACAAACCAGGGATCGAACCCACATCTTGTGTCTCCTTCATCAGCAGGCAGTTTTTTACCTCTAGCGCCAGTTGGTCTCTTGCCAAATTTTGTTCTCCCAATGACCTACAGACAGAGATATCATCCCCATTAGGTAGATGAAGAAATGAGACACAATGAAGTTAATTAAGCAATCTGTCCCAGTTTAAAATAGGCTATAGGCACAGAAGGAAAAAGGTACTTGTTCTTTTTGCTATCCCAGTATCCCACAGTGACTGGCAGATACTACACCTGGAATTTAGAACTTAAGAAAAGTAATGTGGCTCAGTAGTTAAGGGAAGGATCTTGGAAAATTCAGATAGATTTAACATTGATTCATTAGCACTGTGAAGTCTCTGAATTGGTTTCTTCATCTATAAAACAATGATAATAATGACTTTCTCATAAGTTTTTTGTGAAAGTTAAGTGAGATAATGGATAGAAATCACCCAGCACAGTTCCTAACATATAGTAAGCACTTGTGAAGCTGTTTCTATTGTTGTTACTTGATTGCTATGGACTGAATGTTTGTGTCCCCCCAGATTCATATGTTGAATCCCTAATGTTAAATGTGAGGCCTTCAGCAGTTAATTAGGTCATGCGGGGCGGGGGAGGGGGGAGTGCCATGATGGGATTAATATCTTTATAACAAGAGAAAAAGCACTCCTTTCACTTTCTCTCTTTTTATTTCTCTCTCCACCTCCTTTGGCCATGTGATGATACAATGAAATGGCACTTGTCTATAAAGCAGAAAGGCAGCCCTCACTAAGAACTGAATCTGTTAGCATCTTGATCTTAGACATCCCAGAACTATGAGATTTAAATACTTGTTGTTTAAGCCACCCAATCTATGGGTACTTTTTTATAGCCCAAACTGACTAAGAGAATGATTATGTTAACATACTTTTTAAATTAAAAAGAATTGCCTATTCTGACTATAGAGTGCCTAACAATTTTCTTTTAGGCTATGAATTAGTGTCATCTCCCTGCTTCTATTGAGTGACTTATGCATGTGAAAAAAAGAAGAGTTTTCCCTTTTGTAAACTTCCATCACTCCCATTCTCCAGTACTGGAGTTTGGCACTGTGTACTACATGAGTGATTGCAAATTCTAGCTTTCTAGGATTCTATAAAAGATCTATTATCAAAATAAATACAAGCATCATTAACACAGAGAAGTGATGCCTTTAAATTGGATGTCTTACTTTTACTCATTATCACTTAAGGTATTTTGAGAGCCTGTGGGTTGAAATAACTACTGCACAAATCATAATTTCTGTATTGGTTGGGAAATTATGCTGATCAAATCTAATTTAGATATTGTAGATGCTGGAGTTAAAGTGTATATTAACTTAGTAAACACATTGGGTTTAAAAACTGAAAATAAATGGTGCTTCACACAACATCAGCACTATTTTCCCTTGCACTGCATTAAATTTGGGTGGGATGAACATGTTAGCCACTGTCACTAATTCTGAAAAGTCTACAATGCACTTTTGAAAATGGATACAAAAACATAAAAATAAAAAACATTCAATTGGAGTTTATTTAATTAATTATAGCTTCTAATTCATAAAGTTTTTCTTATTTAATCAAAGGAAAATGAGAATTAAAAATGTGTTTGAAGACATGATGTGCTGACACCCAGCACAATTTTATAGCTTTTTTAATACTGAAGTAATTTTAAAAATAATAGGCTTCAAATAGTAAAAAAACAAAACTAATAGTTCTGCTAAATTGCATTTTTATTACATGGTTTCAATTAGCATTTTTCTTCTCAATGATACAAATTTTGCTTTAATTTCTACTGGAGTAAATTATAGGATGATAGAAACATGAAGAAGACTTTTTCCAAATGGTGGCTGACCACTCAACTGATAGCATTTATAGCTTTTATGGTTTCCAGAATTATTTGCTCTTGTAAATACTGAAAACATTAACTCTTGAGAGCATGCGTGGGCTTCAAAATATATTTCTCATATATGTAAAGGAATATCTTTCTACAAAACTCATCTCTTTTACATTTAATATAGAAAATACACAAAATTACAAATAACAAAATGTTTTCAGCATGCATGTGGTTTTGGATAGGTTTGGAGTCATTAGAAGTATGCTTTGGTATTACTTAAGGTATTATGCTATGGCATGAGGAACCTGTTACATGTCAGGTGTGTAGAAGATTTATTCCATATGCTATTAGCCATCTGGGTTATAAATAGTGGGATGAGTGATATGTTTTTGGTAGTAATGAAATGCATTTCATAGGTCAGGGGAAAAAATCATTCAACTCATGAGTTAATGTATAACAGCCACAAAATCAATATATTTTCCTTCACATTACAAGGAATCTATGTCCTAATCCTGCAATATAGCATACATTCATATTAAAATATTGACAAAGAGTTAAAAAAAAATCAAAGTATATAAGAATAGTGCTGAATAAAGTATTTTGTATCATTCAATGTATTTTCAAACACCATTCATTCATTTGTACCACATAATAACTTAAACAAGGCAAGGGTGATCATGTACATCTTACAGATGAGAAAAATATTCCTTGGAGAAGATAAATATGACTTACCAGAATGACACTTAATTGGTTGTTAGCTAGGACCCAATCTGGTCTCATTCTATAGCATCATGCTGCCATAACAGAGTCAGAAGAAAAGAAATATCATGATACTCTCTAAATAACAACAGAAGCTAGGATAACTACTTTCTCTTATCCAGCTCCATCCCAATTTATAATTTATGAGTAAAATAATATATGCCCTCATTTCTATCATAAAGACATATTAATACAGGCTAATAATGCCCCTGTAAAAAAATCTGTTCAGGAGAACTCTTCATGTAATACAGTGTTTCATTTTGTATATGTACATGGAAAATAATAATAATAATAAAGTGAACTTACAGTAAAGCAAAACATACATTTCCAATAAGAAAATGTTTTATACTTTGTATAATATATTATTTTTTTTAATTTAATTTTATTTTATTTTTAAACTTGACATAATTGTATTAGTTTTGCCAAATATCCAAATGAATCCACCACAGGTATACATGTGTTCCCCAACCTGAACCCTCCTCCCTCCTCCCTCCCCATTCCATCCCTCTGGGTCGTCCCAGTGCACCAGCCCCAAGCATCCAGTACCGTGCATCGAACCTGGACTGGCAACTCGTTTCATACATGATATTTTACATGTTTCAATGCCATTCTCCCAAATCTTCCCACCCTCTCCCTCTCTCACAGAGTCCATAAGACTGTTCTATACATCAGTGTCTCTTTTGCTGTCTCGTACACAGGGTTATTGTTACCATCTTTCTAAATTCCATATATATGTGTTAGTATACTGTATTGGTGTTTTTCTTTCTGGCTTACTTCACTCTGTATAATAGGCTCCAGTTTCATCCACCTCATTAGAACTGATTCAAATGTATTCTTTTTAATGGCTGAGTAATACTCCATTGTGTATATGTACCATAGCTTTCTTATCCATTCATCTGCTGATGGACATCTAGGTTGCTTCCATGTCCTGGCTATTATAAACAGTGCTGCGATGAACATTGGCTACACGTGTCTCTTTCCCTTCTGGTTTCCTCAGTGTGTATGCCCAGCAGTGGGATTGCTGGATCATAAGGCAGGTCTATTTCCAGTTTTTTAAGGAATCTCCACACTGTTCTCCATAGTGGCTGTACTAGTTTGCATTCCCACCAACAGTGTAAGAAGGTTCCCTTTTCTCCACACCCTCTCCAGCATTTATTACTTGTAGACTTTTGGATCGCAGCCATTCTGACTAGTGTGAAATGATACCTCATAGTGGTTTTGATTTGCATTTCTCTGATAATGAGTGATGTTGAGCATCTTTTCATGTGTTTGTTAGCCATCTGTATGTCTTCTTTGGAAAAATGTCTATTTAGTTCTTTGGCCCATTTTATGATTGGGTCATTTATTTTTCTGGAGTTGAGCTGTAGGAGTTGCTTGTATATACTCGAGATTAGTTGTTTGTCAGTTGCTTCATTTGCTATTATCTTCTCCCATTCTGATGTTATTATGTTATTATTTTATACAGACTTCCTCTAGATGGTATGATTACACCTTTCCTTTTGATACTTATGAAAACAATAACAAACCCAACTAAAGCATAAAAACAATTATATTACTTCTCATTAAAGTCTGTGCAACCTTTATATAATAAATATATCAGTCATCAAATGTTTCTAAATTAGCTGCATTAGGGAAATCAAATATTACCATGCACGTGCACACACACACACACACAAGAAACCTGTTTTAAAGTACATTGGCAAACACAAAATTTGTCCTGAATAGTTACTGAATGCGGTGCTCTGACCTCAGTATTCAGACATGTTTTTTTTTTCTTCCTATTGTTATCCATGAATGATTTATACTTGGTGAGTGAGTGAAAATCACTCAGGCGTGTCAGACTCTTTGCGACCCCCATGGACTATAGCTTGCCAGGATCCTCTGTCCATGGACTGTAGCCTACCAGGATCCTCTGTCCATGGAATGCTCCAGGCAATTCTACTGGAGTTGGTAGCCATTCCTTTTTCCAGGAAATCCTCCCAGCCCAGGGATTGACCTAGGTCTCCCACATTGCAGGCAGATTCCTTACCATCTGAGCCACCAAGGAAACCCTTATAACTTTATATATACAGTTAAATAGTGTTTTTTAACTGATGGTCAAAAAGGCTATTTGCTACCAAGAAGATCTAAGCAATCTGGAAATAAGAATCAACTATTCATTGCATTTAGACTTACAACCAACTGGATGAAATAAGTTATATCCAGTACATTTGACTTCTAAACTTATCTAACTACTTACTTAACTTTTCTACCTATCTACTAAACATCTAAACTCACTTACTTATCTATTATTGCTATGTACATTTTTTTCTTTCTTTGAAATAAACTCTGTCCCCTAAATGTATCTGTTGCTTGGATCCTGATTATATACTACACAGTATATTATCTGATGTATATTTAGTTATTATAATATACTACATAAGTAACAATAAACATTATGTTAGGAACATTTTTGTATTCCTATGGGACTTTCAATGCTGTCAAGCTGCTACTATACACTAAATATAGAATACAGGAAAGTCCATTTATTTTTTAAATTTGGGTGGAGAATTAACAACCATCGGATTAGATTAGATTCACAGTAACTTTACCTTCTCTGTAACAAATCCAGCTATAAATTTAATAAAGACATTTTCAACCAAATTATAGCACGTTTTACTTCATATGTAGCTATAGTCAAGCATACCATGCATTTGCATAGTATGGATTGTATTGTTACCTTTACATTTTTAAATGTTCAAAATTTCTGATTAAAGCAATTCATACTTTCTTTGCATTTTAATTTTCCTAAGAATAGACCCATCTTTAGCTCCCTCATTAGTTTTGTTGCCTGGGGTGTTTTGCAATAATGCCAAATGCTTAATACAATGAATAGAAACATATCATTAAATGTGTCTTAGCACTTCACAGTATGATGATCTAGAGAAAATTGGGAGAACTTAAAGTGCTACATTACAGCTAGTTTAGCCACTGGAAAGTGTGAGGATCAATGGTGGGTACAAAAATTTTTAAGACCCATTTTAGCATTCCAATTGTCTCCACATGAATATCTAAAATGAGGTGCCTGCTATGCATAATATGCCTCTTTTTTTCTTCCAGTCAGAAAAGTGTTAATTGATAGGTATTGGCTATGGAAGTGAGAGGAACAATAAATAATGGAATTCACTTCTATACATGTTAAACTTCAAAACACACTAAGATAAATTTATTTATATAAAGATTACATGGCTTAATAACTACATAATTTATCTTTCAAATAAAGGCACTTTTGAGAGTAATAAAACGCAAAAGAAGACAGGGAATAAGAACAATCATAGACCAAGAATATCCCAGGAAAATAAATTATCTTTATTTTAACCCATAGATCTCCTCCTAAAATTAAATTGAGATGGAATCAAGAAGCACTTGGAATCAGGCCTGCAAAAGCTGAAAGCTTCAAGGTCCCACAACTTTGAAAAAACATGCTCAGATCATATTTTCTACTAACCACTTAAGCCATTTTCACAAGATAAGAAATGATACAGATTGGATTTGTGTCATCAGGAAGAGAAACTTCATATATTGAGGTAAAAAGGAAAAATAACAACATGAAACAAGTTACTGATTTGCTGAAAAAATAAAATCGTTCAGCTACAGAAAGAATGTACTTAGAATTAGCTATGTAAGAGGCTTCACATCCAACACCATGCCTTCCTAATGTAACTCATAAGAAGGAAAGGAAATTTTAATGTAGTTAGATACAATGTACTGATAGAAAATCTCCTTGGTGACATTTAACAATGCTAGAAATCCTCAAGGGGAAGAGGCATCAATATTCTATTATACCTTGGTGTAAAATTTTTTTCAACTCAATTGATGATTTGTAATCAGTTTCCTACATTAGTTACTGAGTGATGTTGGAGATCATGTGGCAAAAAGCTGTGAACATAATTCAGAATCAGAAATATTCTGTATGAGGCAGGTATGCTGTAACATTTCAGTGATGCCTTTGAATTATAATGGTTTCAAGCTGCTTCAAACTCCAGTAGCAATCAAAAATAATCTGTCATGGGAACAAGGGCTTTGAACATCATATCATAGCCACTCTGCTGTTAGATTTATTAGAGGGTAAAGCATATCATTTATGCATCAACTCACAGGAGAAAAAAGCTATCCCTATGAAGTTAATCTAATAATAGACTGGAAAGCAATGATTACCATTTCATGTACACTAGCTATTTTTAGCAGTGGTTAGCCTAATTCTTCAGGTAATCAAGTCACCTGCTCAGTGATTGCTAGGGCCAAGTCAATAGTACTCCAATGAGCACTGAGTGTTTGCAGGGAGTAACAAGAACAGCTTTTTGCATATATGTGCAGAACCACTGAGAGTTAATAATAGTGGGAATTAACTCTTCCTAATGCATTGTTGTGCTTTCCTTTCCATGTAATACGTAATATGAAAAAGAGGTAGCCACCTTATATCCTCAAGTTACCACCCATTCCAAACAGTGCGAATGGTAGGTTTGCTTCCTTTACTAATAGATTTTAAAATACATTTTTAAAATCAACCTAAAAAGGTACAAAGGAAAACACTGTAACACCATCTTTCCCTCTAAAGTGAATCATGTCAATAATGTATATTACTGTAGGCAGCTGTGGGGTATGTGTGGTGGCAGTGGTGGTGGTGGTGTGTGTTTGCTGCAACACTTTAGGCTTCATTTCTTCTAAAAGCTGACTGAGGCAGTACCATCTCAACAGAAAACAAAAAATATATATCAAATGACAAGATTTGATCATAGAAACAATTAAGAAAACAACAAGAATGAGTTATAAATACAAACTTCGATTCATAAATGTGACCTTTACAAAATGTATTTCCATTCATTACCAATGCATAACAGACATTCCCACTTGCCAACGAATTTATAAATGCTATCTTAGGAAACTCCAAGGGTTTATTTTAATTGCTACTCACTTAGTAAGTGTTCATTAACATTTCACTGAATGCATTTATATTTATGTTTACAAGTTAACCTCTTTATTTTACATAATAGATATTCTCTCTGGTATGTCAAAAGGCATCAGGCAAAACAACTAGATTAGGGCATTGGAGAATTTTCATTACTTTCACTCCTTCACTAAAAACAGAGGCCTCTAATCCCCAGGAATGTGGCCCAAATTTTTCTACACTCTGTAGATCCAATATCTAGATAAAGGGGCCTCAGGAGTGAGGTTAAGGTTGACAATATTAAGGCAAGGGAGGAGAGAGTCAAGTTCCACAGTGCTAATATTAAGGAAATAAAAGAGGACACAGTTCAATTGATTTATATCAGCAAAAAATAGATAAGTAAGTGCTGCCAAACAATGGCCCAGAGGCTTCTAGCCCCCCTCCATTATCCACAGTTTGAAAGGGAGGTGTTACAGACGCTTCAGATGCAAGACGATCAGCTCAGCAAGCCAACCACTGAACACTGACCACCTTAGGTTGAATCCATCTGATACCAAAATTTTGCAAATACTTCATTTGAAAGGCATAGTCAATCAATCGGCACATGAATTGCTCCCACGTTAATTGAGTCATTCAAGGGAAAAACCTGCTACAAAAATAATTGAAAAATAATGTATACTATTCCATCTAAATTGTTATTATTTTAGCCCATATTTTATTTCTTATTCTGTGATATGATTCATCCACTTTTTTCCTTAGGAATAAAATACACAACCTCAGAAACCATTTATATTAGTAAAATGAAAAGGTGACCTTTTCAAATTTAATAAGAAAGTGCAGAAATATTCTTTCAATATGCTAAGACTTATGAACAATTGCATCTTTCATTTCTTAAGGTTATTCTTTCCCTTCAGGATTCACTTTTTAATCTACCCATATTTCTCAGATACAAAAAATATTATGGAATGTGATCTGCCCTTACTAAATTTTTCTGAAAATATATTTCATTTCTAATTTAAGTTACAGGTATGAAAATAGCAGTAACATTATGTATTAAATTTGCCAAAATGGACTTAAGAATTGGAAGAAATTTTTGATGTTTACAAAAAAGACCATGAGCTCTAAATAACTTTAAAAGTCTTCCCCTTAGTTATGTTTATCAGCCTGGAGGGATTATATTAAATTCTAGATTATCTGTGTTATTGAGTGGAAGAGTGACTGAAATGCAAAGTTAAATCTGATATTTTATTCTTTCTCCAGGGATTTTTTTTTTCTTTTCCTACCCTTATCTGTCTAGTGGAGAAGCAAACAGAGAAACAGACAAAAGGCAGACAAGTAAGATGGAAGATAGTATGAGAGATTATCCCATATCTTTATAGCACTACCTCTGCAATGAAACAAACAACTTGTTCATAATGAAATAACAGGGCAAGTACTGTCTGGAGATGGGGTATTGTGTATATGAAAAATTATATTACATCATGAGAAATGCTGGACTGGATGAAGCACAAGCTGGAATCAAGATTGCCCAGAGAAAAATTAATAACCTCAGATATGAAGATGACACCACCCTATGGCAGAAAGTGAAGAAGAACTAAAGAGCCTCTTGATGAAAGTGAAAGAGGAGAGTGAAAAAGTTGGCTTAAAGCTCAACATTCAGAAAACGAAGATCATGGCATCAAGTCCCATTACTTCATAGCAAATAGATGGGGAAACAGTGACAGACTTTATTTTTTTGGGCTCCAAAATCACTGCAGATGGTGACTGAAGCCATGAAATTAAAGGACACTTGCTCCTTGGAAGAAAAGCTATTACCAACCTAGACAGCTTACAAAAAAGCAGACATTACTTTGCTGACAAATATCCATCTAGTGAAAGCTATGGTTTTTCCAGCAGTCATGTAAGGATGTGAGAGTTGGACTATAAAAAAAAGCTGAAAGTGAAAGTGAAGTCGATCAGTTGTGTCTGACTCTTTGCGACCCCATGGACTGTAGCCTATCAGGCTCCTCCGTCTATGGGATTTTCCAGGCAAGAGTGCTGGAGTGGATTGCCATTTCCTTCTCCAGGGGATCTTCCCGACCCAGGAGTCAAACCTGGGTCTCCCACATTGCAGGCAGATGCTTTACCGTCTGAGCCACCAGGGAAGCCCTCCCCCCCACAAAAAAAAAAAAAAAAAAAAAAAAAAAAAAAGGCTGAGCACCAAAGAATTAATGCTCTTGAACTGCGGTGTTGGAGAAAACTCTCGAGAGCCCCTTGGACAGCCAGGAGATTCAACCAGTCCATCCTAAAGGAAATCAGTCCTGAATATTCATTGGAAGGACTGATGTTGAAGCTGAAACTCCAGTACTTTGGCCACTCGATGCGAAGAACTGACTCATTTGAAAAGATCCTGATGCTGGGATATGTTGAAGGTGGGAGGAAAAGGGGACAACAGAGGATGAGATAGTTGGATGGCATCACCAATTCAATGGATGTCAATTTGAGTAAACTGCGGGAGTTGGTGATGGACAGGGAGGCTTGGTGGGCTGCAGTCCATGGGGTTGCAAAGAGTCAGACATAACTGAGTGACTAAACTGAACTGAGAGTCACTCAGTCATGTCTGACTCTTTGCAACCCCATGGACTATACAACCCATGGAATTCTCTAGGCCAGAATACTGGATTGAGTAGCCTATCCCTTCTCCAGGGGATCTTACCAACCCAGAAATCAAACCAGGGTCTCCTGCACAATAGACAGATTCTTTACCAACTGAGCTATCCGGGAGATGGGGCATTTCTTTTAAAATGTACCAAATTCTTTATAGTGATTAATCATCTCCTAACACTCAAAAGTTCCTTTTTTCCCCCAAAAATGCAAGCATTAAGAGTGTAAGCACCAGGGTCAGGACTTCTTGCCTGAAATCTTATAGCCAGTGTATATGGCAGATTTTTTCTTGGGAAAATCACATTTCCATCCCCCATACTAATAGTATGATATCTTGATCTATAACATCAGAATAATAACAGTACCCATCTCACATAGTTGTATAAATTAAATAAGATGGTGTGTGTGTATAGTACAGTATTGGACATTCAAATTATTCAATAAGTGTTATCTATTATAAATATAATCTCAAATAAATTTAGTATTATTGATCTATTATTTTAATAATAATTCTTGGACTAAAATCAGACATTTCCTTTTTTTCTATTTTATAAACTAAGGGGTATAAATGTTAACTCAAGGAAGCCTGGGTTCTAATAAATGACCAAGTTAATACGTGACCAAGTTTCACTTCTTTTTTTGAATTTTGCCTATTTAATCATGTGTCTTTACATGCATATTTCCATTTAACAAACACATATTCAACAACTATTAAAGGTGATATATAATGTTAGACACTGGCAGGGAGGGGAGATGGAAGGGAATAAAAGAGACTTGGATCACAAACAGCCCATAAACTTGGGTGAGAAGGAAGCAATTATTACATTGTTAAGTATAGCTGTAAAGAATCATTATCACAGAGGCCAAAATTGAATGGTATGGAGAACATATTCTAATATAATCAAGTAACAATTGTATTTTCTTGCATTTTGTAAATTCAGTACAGTAGGAATGACTTGGTATGCCCTCAAAAAGTAACGAGAGCAAGAAAAGAAGTCTGCTTTGCATACCGATGTGTTTCTGATTTATACGGCTAACCAAACCTTGTAATCATTATATTCAGTTCAGTTCAGCTCAGTCGCTCAGTCATGTCTGACTCTTTGTGACCCCATGAATTGCAGCACGCCAGGCCTCCCTGTCCATCACCAACCCCGGGAGTTGACTCAAACTCATGTCCATCGAGTCGGTGATGCCGTCCAGCCATCTCATCCTCTGTTATCCCCTTCTCCTCCTGCCCCCAATCCCTCCCAGCATCAGAGTCTTTTCCAATTTGTCAACTCTTTGCATGATGTGGCCAAAGTACTGGAGTTTCAGCTTTAGCATCATTCCTTCCAAAGAACACCCAGGACTGATCACCTTAGCACCCATATTTTTGCAGTACATTGCTTTTTCACAGGTAAGCATTTGGTCCTGAATATTTCAGTCCCTTGGCTCATTAGGACTACAGAGTGAAAGGTGAAATTTATTTTGGGTGAAAACATTGTTTAGTCCTAACATTGTTTAGTTGCCATTCCTGGATGGCAACCAGGCATCCTATCAGCATTCATAAATATATAGACTATTACTTCTCTAGCACAGTAGTTTCCATTAATTTATTATACTTTTATGTAGTAAAGACCCAACATCTCTTTCATAGCCTGTCAGAACAACAACAAATGATAGCAATCATAACGTTAAAAATTACAGCATAACATAAATATTTATCTAATTTGGAGTTTGTAATTTTGAAACTAAGTGAATCAGCTCAATGCTACATAAAGTGAGTGAATGAATGAATAAATGAATACCAGTCCAGCAATTTAATTTCCAGATCAGCAGCCACAATTTGGATATTCCCCAAAAGATGTCACTGTACTGAATGTGCCAGCAGAATAGATCAAGACACATGTTGTAATTCTTCATACTTGACAATGACTCTGCTGATTGGGCTACTTCTTATGCATACAAATGTGGTTACAGAAATGGAAGTGAAGCTGGTAATGTTTTCAACACAATTTAGATGATTCACTTTTTCTTTCTATTATGATTGTAGCCTCTGCCCTCAGGATCTTTCACATTCTATATACTGTTTCTTAGTTTGTGGTCTTCTTGGCACTTATTTCAGATATAGACTGCTGAATATTTACATATGCTACCTACCCTTGATTTGCCTCAAATGTAGAAAAAGGTCAATTGAGATGTATTTAGGACTATCTGGAAATTGGCAGGCAGCAAAAACCCAACAGTGGGAAAATGAAGAATCAAATGCATTCTCTAAAATATTATGACAAAAAAAATCAAATAATGTTATATTCAAACAGATAATTTTTAAAAAGATTTATTGAGTATATTACAGCTAAATACAATGTTATTTTATAATTTCTTAGATTGATAAAAATGGGACTGCTTTATGACTATAATTTTACAATAAATTATTTTTTAATAAACCATTTTGCTGTTTCTTAAACTTCCCAAGTCAAGTTGTAAATGGAAAGCCTTCTTTTCAGATGGATCAACTGTCTTTACGTCATGGCCACATAATTTTAAGTCAGATTTCCCACACAATAATAATAATAGTAATGGCTGACTATATTGAATGTTTATTATATCAGACACCATGCTAAGTTATTTATATGCATAACGTCATTTAACTCTTACATCACACTTATTAGGCCAATGATATTGTTACCTTTTTCTTACAGGTAAGGAAAGTCATGTACAGAAAATAAAATAAAATAAGCTCACAGTCATAGAAATAGTTATATAACATCTTTGTGTGCCTCACATCTAAATGCATTCACTCAGTATTCAATATAGCAGTTTTCACCTTTCTGCCATTGTGAAAGCACTAAATATGGACTCAGAAATGTTATATTTCTATTCTGATTCTACTGCTAATTCCATACACTTGTATGCATGCTAAGTCACTTCAGCCATGCCCAACTCTTTGCAACCCTATGGACTGCAGCCCATCTGGCTCCTCTGTCCATGGGATTCTCCAGGCAAGAATACTGGAATGGGTTGCCATGCCCTCCTCCAGGGTATCTTTCCAACCCAGGGATTGAACTCCCATCTCTTTCTTGCATTGGCAGGCTGGTTCTTTACCAATAGCCCCACCTGGGAAGCCCTCCATATTCAAGCATACAATTTCATAGTCTATGAGTCAGTTGCATTATCAGCAAAACTGTTAAGATAAATACTCCACTCTGTCTACCTCAAAGGATTTAATATCTTAATAGTCATCAAAATTATTTTAAATTTCTATGGTACTATGTATGCTTAAGAGACTAATCATCATCAACAAGAAAATGGGGGGGGGTGATCCTAAGATGGCAGAGGAATAGGATGGGGAGACCACTTTCTCCCCCACAAATTCATCGAAAGATCATTTGAACGCTGAGCAAATATGTCAAAACAACTTGTGAATGCTGTCAAAGGACACCAGGCAACCAGAAAGGCAGCCCATTCTCTTTGAAAGGAGGTAGGACAAAATATAAAAGGCAAAAAGAGAGACAAAAGAGTTAGGTACGGAGACCTATCTTGGGGAGGGAGTCGTGAAGGAGGAAAAGTTTCCAAACACCAGGAAACCCTCTCACAAGCGGGTCTGTGGGGAGTTTTGGAATCTCAGAAGGCAAGGTAACCGGGAGGGAAAAAAAAAGAGAACCCACACATTACGCGCCTAGACATGACTCCCAATGGAGAGGTGGCCAGGACACTTGCATCCACCAGCAGCCAGCAGGGGTGAAACAGGGAGATTCAAGTTGCAAGCTTAGGGTGCAGACTGGGCCTGAATGCCCTGAGGAAAATCTGAGGTAGCTAAAGTGAAATAGCAATCAAAACTGTGGAATAGCCAGAGAGAGAAAAAGAGAGAGAGAACCTTCCTACAAAAAGCTCTGAGGCACAGCCTGGCCTGCTCACAGAACAAAGGACTGAGCGAATATCAAGGGAGAGCTAGCTGGCTGCGGACGGCCTCTCCTCCTGCTGGAGGTAGACCGGCAGGCAGGCCACAGCCAGAGCCAGAAGGTGATGGTCATCTCAACCCTAGAGATGACATCCTCCACCAAACTGTGAGCAGGCTCCCAGTTACTAACCAAGTCTTCCTGGGATCCTGGATGGTTGACATCCACCAGGAGGGTCACAGTCAGAGATCAGGTTCCCACAGGAGACACATGGCACATCTGAGACAGCGCTCCTGCACTGCATCCAGAAAACTGAGGGACTGGGACCGGGGAGGTGATAAGACCCACTGCACACCCGGGAAATTGTGCTTGCCAAGCACGTGGTCATCTGAGCTCCTCAGACCTGGGAAGGGCACAAAATGCAGACCCAACCGAGTTATTGCCTTTGTGGTGTACCCAAGAAAATGAACCTGAGTGGCTTAGACCTGGGAAGAGCATGCAACCCAGGGCCCGCTTTAGACATTTCCCTTGCAGAGCAACCTGGAGCCTGAGCAGTGTAGAATGGGAAAGCACACAAGCCATGAGTGGGGGCAAACCCAGAGTGGCCCAAACAGTACGAGCACTACCCACACATGCCAGTGATATTTGTTTGCAGTGTTCCTCCCTTCCCACAGCACAGCTGAAAAAGTGAGCCCAAATAAGTGACCTCCTACACCCCCTTGTGTCAGGATGGAAATTAGACACTGAAGAGACTTGCAAACGGAAGAAGCCAAAATAAACAAAGAAGAGGGAACTGCTCTGGAAGTGACAGGTGCAACAGATTAAAACCCGGTAGTTACCATTGACCTCATTGGAAGGGGCCTATAGACCTTGAGAAGAAATATAAGCTGGAACAAGGAACTATCTGAAACTGAACTGACCTCACACTGCTTTCAACAGCTCCAGAGAAATTCCTAGGTACATCTTACTATTATAATTCTTTAATTTTTATTTCTTTTAATTTTTAAGTTATTTACTTCTTTTTAATTTTCATTTTCATAACATAATATTGCCTTCCAAAAAACACCCTATTTATAAAGCAAATGTCATATATATGTTTTTCATAATTTTTGTGACTTTCTTTTTTTTTTAATTTTATTTTATTTTTAAACTTTACAATATTGTATTGGTTTTGCCAAATATCGAAATGAATCCACCACAGGTATACATGTGTTCCCCATCCTGAAACCTCCTTCCTCCTCCCTCCCCATACCATCCCTCTGGGTCGTCCCAATGCACCAGCCCCAAGCATCCAGTATCGTGCATCGAACCTGGACTTTTTTTTTTAATCTTGTATTTTTGAGAGTCTAACCTCTACTATGGAGAAGGCAATGGCATCCCACTCTAGTACTCTTGCCTGGAAAATCCACAGACAGAGGAGCCTGATAGGCTACAGTCCATGGGGTCGTGAAGAGTCGGACAGGACTGAGCGACTTCACTTTCACTTTTCACTTTCATGCATTGGAGAAGGAAATGGCAACCCACTCCAGTGTTCTTGCCTGGAGAATCCCAGGGACGGGGGAGCCTGGTGGGCTGCCCTCTATGGGGTCGCACAGAGTCGGACACGACTGAAGCGACTTAGCAACCTCTACTATAGATTTTTAATGCTTTGCTTTTTGGTTTCTGTTATTAATTTTGTACCTTTAAGAATCTAATCTTCAGTACCCATTTTTATTTAGGAGTGTTATTACTGGCTTTATTGCTCTCTCCCCCTTCTGACTCTCCTTTTTCTCCCCCAGGTCACCTCTATCTCCTCCCTCTCCATTCCCTTCTCTACCCAACTCTGTGAATCTTTTTGGGTGTTCTGAGCTGTGGAGAACACTTAGGGAACTGATTACTGGCTAGATCTGTCTCTCTCCTTTTGACTCCCCCTCTTCTCCTGCTGGTCACCTCTATCTCCTTCCTCCCTCTTCTCTTCTCTATGTAACTCTGTGAACTTCTCTGAGTGTTCAAGACTGTGGAGAGCACATAGGGAATTGATTACTGGCTAGATTGCTCTCTTCCCTTTTGATTCCCCCTCTTCTCCTCCTGGTCACCCCTATCTCCCTCCTCCTTATTCTCTTCTCCATGTAACTCTGTGAACCTCTATGGGTGTTCCTTGCTGTGCAGAATCTTTTTTCACCATTAATCTAGATGTTTTATTGTCAATGCTGTATGGATGTAGAAGTCTTGAGGTTACTGTAAGAATAAAACTGAAAGCCAGAGGCAGGAGGCTTAAATCCAAAACTTGAGAGCTCAGAAAACTCCTGACTCCAGGGAACATTAACTGACAAGAGCTCATCCAAAAGCCTCCTTACCTACACTGAAACCAAGCTGCACCCAAGAGCCAACAAGTTTCAGAGCAAGACATACCAAACTAATTATCCCACAACACCAGAACATAACCCCAAGCATTAAAATACAGGCGGCCAAAAGTCATACCAAACCCATAGAAAGCTCAAAACTCACTACTGGACACTTCATTGCACTCCAGACAGAAGATACCAGCTCCATCCACCAGAAGACCGACACAAGCTTCCCTAACCAGGAAACTTTGACAAGCCACTCGTCCAACCCCACTCAGAGGGAGCAACTTCCACAATAAAGAAGAACCACAAACTACCAACATACAGAAAGGCCACCCCAAACACAACAATCTAAACAAGATGAAAAGGCAGAGAAATATTCAGCAGGTAAAGGACCGTGATAAATGCCCACCAAACCAAACCAAAGAGGAGTAGATAGGGAGTCTACATGAAAAAGAATTCAGAATAATGAGGGTAAAAATAATCCAAAATCTTGAAAACAAAATTGAGTTACAGATAAATAGTCTGGAGACAAACATGGACCAAGAAGAAATAAATAAGAGCCAATCAATAATGAATAATGCAATAACAGAGATCAAAACCACTCTAGAGTGAACCAACAGTAGAAAAACTGAGGCAGAAGATAGGATAAGTGAGGGGGAATATAGAATGGAGGAAATAAATGAAGCATAGATGACAAAAGAAAGAAAGAACTGAAAGAAATGAGGACAACCTCAGACACCTCTGGGACAATGTTAGACGCCCCAACATTCATATCATAGGAGTCCCAGAAGAAGAAGACAAAAAGAAAGGCCACGAGAAAATACTTGAGGAGATAATAGTTGAAAATTTCCCTAAAGTGGGGAAGGAAATAGCCACCCAAGTCGAAGAAACCCAGAGAGTCCCAAACAGGATAAAGCCA
This sequence comes from Bubalus bubalis, assembly GCF_019923935.1. NCBI lineage: Eukaryota > Metazoa > Chordata > Mammalia > Artiodactyla > Bovidae > Bubalus > Bubalus bubalis. Next base: position 76,857,242 of record NC_059181.1, on the reverse strand, counting down.
AGGCAAAACACCCCAAGACACAAGTTTATCAAATTAATGAAGATCAAACACAAAGAGCAAATATTAAAAGCAGAAAGGGAACAATAACAAATAGCACACAAGGGGATTCCCATAAGGATAACAGCTGATATTTCAACAGAAACTCTTAAGGCCAGGGGGGAATGGCAGGACATACTTAAAGTGATGAAAGAGAAAAACCTAAAATCCAGATTACTGTACCCAGCAAAGATGTCATTCAAATATGAAAGAGAAATCAAAAGCTTACCAGACAAGCAAAAGCTGAGAGAATTGAGCACCACCAAACCAGCTCTTCAACAAATGCTAAAGGATCTTCTCTAGACAGGAAACACAGAAAAGGTGTATAAACTTGAACCCAAAACAATAAAGTAATTGGCAACAGGATCATATTTATCAATAACTACCTTAAATGGAAATGAGATGAATGTCACAACCAAAAGACAAAGACTGGCTGAATGGATACAAAAACAAGACTGCTATATATGCTGTCTACAAGAGACCCACCTCAAAACAAGGGACACATACAGACTGAAAATCAAGGGCTGGAATAAGATATTTCAGGCAAATGGAGACAAAAAGAAAGCAGGAGTAGCAATACTGATTTCAGATAGAATAGGCTTTGAAATAAAGGCCGTAAAAAGAGACAAAGAAGGACACTATATAATGATCAAGGGATCAATCCAAGGAGATATAACAGTTAAAAATATATATGCACCCAACATAGGAGCACCACAATATGTAAGGCAAAAGCTAACGAGCATGAAAGGGGAAATTAACAGTAATGTGATAATAGTGGGAGATTTTAATTTCCCACTCTTACCTATGGATAGATCAGCTAAACAGAAAATTAACAAGGAAACACAAACTTTAAATGATACAATGTACCAGTTAGACCTAATTGATATCTATAGGACAATCACCCCAAAACAATGAATTTCACCTTTTACTCTAGTGAACATGAATCCTTCTTCAGGATAGACCACATCCTGGGCCATAAGTCTAGCCTTGGTAAATTAAAAAAAATTGAAATCATTCCAAGCATCTTTTCTGATCACAATGCAGTAAGATTAGATGTCAACTACAGGAAAAAATTATTAAAAATACAAACTTATAGAGGCTAAGCAACACACTTCTGAACAACCAACAAATAACAGAAGAAATCAAAAAGGAAATCAAAATATGCATAGAAATGAATGAAAATGAAACCACAACAACCCAAAACCTATGGGATTAGTAAAAGCAGTGCTAATTGGAAGGTTCATAGCAATACAAGTTTACATCAAGAAATAAGAGAAAAAATCAAATAAATAAACTACACTTAAAGCAACTAGAAAAATAAGAAATGGAAAACTCCAAGGTTAGTAGAAGGAAAGAAATCATAAAAGTTAAGGCAGAAATAAATAAAAAAGAAACAATGGAGACCATAGCAAAAATCAACAAAGCTAAAAGCTGGTTCTTTGAGTAGATATATAAAACAGATAAAACATTAGCCAGATTCATCAAGAAAAAAAATCAAAATTTGCAAAAATTTTAGAAAAAGAAATCAAATCAACAAACTGAAAATGGAGAAATCATAACAGAAAACAGAGAAATACAAAGGATCATAAGAGACTACCAGCAGCAACTATATGCCAATAAAATGGATAACTTAGAAGACATGGACAAATTCTTAGATAAGTATAACTTTCCAAAGCTGAACCAGAAATAAGTAGAAAATCTTAACAGACCCATCAAAAGCACAGAAATCAAAACTGTAATCAGAAATCATCCAACAAATAAAAGCCCAGGAGCAGATGGCTTCAAAAGAGAATTCTACCAAAAATTAAAGAAGAGCTAACAACTATCCTGCTCAAATTCATCCAGAAAACTGCAGAGCAAGGTAAACTTCCCAACTCATTCTATGAGTCCACCATCACCCTCATACCAAAACCAGACAAAGATGCCACAAAAAAAAAAAAAGAAAAGAAAAGAAAAAAAGAAAACTACAGGCCAATATCACTGATGAACATAGATACAAAAATCCTTAACAAAATTCTACAAACAGAATCCAACAACATATTAAAAAGATCATAGATCATGACTAAGTGGACTTTACCCCAAGTATGCAAGGATTCTTCAACATTTATAAATCAATCAATGTGATACTCCACATTAACAAATTAAAAGATAAAACCATAGGATTATCTCAATAGATGCAGAGAAAGCCTTTGTCAAAATTCAACATCCATTTATAATAAAAATGAATGGGCTTTCTGCCTCCAGACAGCAGGCATATAAGGAGCATACCTCAACATAATAAAAGACATATATGATAAACACACAGCAAACATTTTCCTCAATGGTGAGAAACTAAAAGCATTTCCCCTAAAGTCAGGAAAAAGACAAGGGTGCCCATGATCACCACTACTATTCAGCAAAGTTTTGGAAGTGTTAGCCACAGCAATCAGAGAAGAAAAAGAAATAAAAGGAATACAGATTGGAAAAGAAGACTCTCACTGTTTGCAGATGACATGATCCTCTACGTAGAAAACCCTAAAGACACCACCAGAAAATTACTGGAGCTAATCAATGAATATAGTAAAGTTGCAGGATATAAAATTAAAACAGAGAAATCCCTTGCATTCCTATACACTAACAATCAGAGAACAGAAAGAGGAATTAAGGAAATAATTACTTTCAACACTGTGACAAAAAGAATAAAATACTAAGGAATAAATCTACCTAAAGAGCAAAAGACCTATAGATAGAAAACTATAAAACACTGATGAAAGAAATCAAATATGACACAAATAGATGGAGAAATATACCATGTTCATGGATCGGAAGAATCAATATAGTGAACATTAGTATATTCCCCAAAGCAATCAAGAAAGTCAATGCAATCCCTATCAAGCTACCAACGGTATACTTCAGAGTACTAGAACTATTAATTTCACAATTTGTATGGAAATACAAAAAAACCTCAAATAGCTAAAGCAATCTTGAGGAAGAAGAATGGAACTGGAGGAATCAACCTGCCTAACTTCAGACGATACTACAAAGCTACAGTCATCAAGACAGTATGGTACAGGCACAAAGATAGAAAAATAGATCAACAAAACAAAATAGAAAGCCCAGAGATAAATCCACACACCTATGGACACCTTATCTTTGACAAAGGAGACAAGAATATACAATGGAGAAAAGCTAATCTCTTTAACAAGTGGTGCTGGCTATTTACAATAGCCAGGACATGGAAGCAACCTAGATGTCCATCAGCACATGAATGGATAAGAAAACTGTGGAAATATTACTCAGCTATTAAAATAAATGAATTTGAATCAATTCTAATAAGGTGGATGAAACTGGAGCCTATTATACAGAGTGAAGTCAGTCAGAAGGAAAAACAACAATACAGTATATTAACACATATATATGGAATTTAGAAAGATGGTAACAATGACCCTATATGCGAGACAGCAAAAGAGACACAGATGTAAAGACCAGACTTTTGGACTCTGTGGGATAAGGCAAGGGTGGGACGATTTGAGAGAATAGCTGAAATATGTATACTATCATATATGAAATAGATCACCAGTCCAGGTTTGATCCATAAAACAAGGTGCCCAGGGCTGGTGCACTGGGATGGCCCTGAGGGATGGGATGGGGAGGCAGGTGGGAAGGGGTTCAGGATGGGGAACACATGTACACCCATGGCTGATTCATGTGAATGTATGGCAAAAAATACTACAATATTTTAAAGTAATTAGCCTCCAATTAAATAAATTTTGAAAAACAATAAAATGAACTGTTTCAAGTTATTGTAAAATAAATGTAGGAAAGTGATACACTCAAGGTGTTTTTTTCTGGAGCTGTCCTTTAAAGAACCCATACTTATGGCGAATACCAATATCTTTCTTTGGAACGTATGCCACGACTCTCCGATTTTTACTCATTCTACTTAGAAAAACATGCCACCTGCCCTTCTTATGGTAAATTCCTTTGTATCCCTACACATTCAAAACTATCACAAACTTGTTTCTTTGGTCTGAAACATTCTGAATCTCTCTTTTATAGTGTCCTCTCTTTAATACACAAAGAGGCCTAAATAAAATTATCTAATATCTTCAAGTTTATTGAGACACTCTCCCAACTTGCAGGGTGAGTTATTTGAAGGCAGGTGTCATGTGAATCCCCATTGCTGTTGCTGCTGCAGCTGCTGCTGCTGCTGCTGCTAAGTCGCTTCAGTTGTGTCCAACTCTGTGTGACCCCATAGACGGCAGCCCACCAGGCTCCCCCGTCCCTGGGATTCTCCAGGCAAGAACACTGGAGTGGGTTGCCATTTCTGAATCCCCACTACCAAATGCTAAATAAATGAGTTGAGTGAAATGAGACATTCCATAAATAAAGTCACTACTTCCACCTCAAAAAACACAACTTTTCTTTTAAAAAAAAGAAACAAAAAACAATGTTTTGTAAAAAGAGCTATGAATAATTTATAATTATGTGTGGTTTGGCATGTCACAATTAATTAAAAAATTTCTACATATTGGCTGTCTTTTCCATCTATGCTTTTACTAAGGAAATTTGTGTGTGACAGGAAAATTATAAGCATGTTGAATATAGTCAGATAACTGGATTTCCTTTATATTTAGGTGAGGATCAGTGTAAAGTTGACAAGACAAATTGAAAATTAGGGATTATTTAAAAAAAAAAAAGATAAACTCAATTTAAAATAACAAATAGTAAGTTGCCTGAAATGACATTTAAAAGGAACAAAATGAAATAAACACAAAATGAGATGCATTAAAAGAAAAATTAGGGGGGGTCCTAAGATGATGGAGGAATAGGACGGGGAGACCACTTTCTCCCCGACAAATTAATCAAATGAATATTTAAACGCTGAGTAAATTCCACAAAACAACTTCTAAATGCCAGCAGAGGACATCAGGCACCCAGAAAAGCAGCCCATTGTGTTTGAAAGGAGGTAGGAAAAAATATAAAAGACAAAAAAGGACACAAAAGAGGTAGGGACAGAGCTCTGTCCCAGGAACGGTGTCTTAAAATTAGAAGTTTCCAAACACCAGGAAACACTCTCACTGTCGAGTCTGTGGCGAGCCTTGGAACCACACAGGGCAACATAACTGTTAAGAAAAATAAATAAATAATTAAAACCCACAGATTATGTGCCCAACAGTAACTCCCCCAGTGGAGAGCAGCACACATGCCTGCACCCGCCACTAGCAACCGGGGGCTGGGCAGGGAGGCGTGGGCTGCATTACTTAGAGTAAGGACCAGGCCTGAATGCCCTGAGGGCAATCTGAGGGAACTAACTTGGGCTAGCAAACCAGACTGTGGGATAGCTACCACGCAAAAAGCCCTAACCTAAGACACTGTCAGGCCTGCTCACAGAACAAAGGACTGAACAAAGCTAGCCGGCTGCAGATCATCCCCCTCCGGTGACAGGCAGCCAGAGCCTGAAGGAGGCAATTGCAGCCCCAGAGAGGCATTATCTACCAAACTGCAAGCAGGCTTCTTTGCTAACTAAGACTTCTTGGGGTTCTGGATGGTCAACATCCGCCTGAGAAGGCACACTGGTTGTAATCCCAGAAAACCGAGAGGCAAGAACGAGGGAGGCAATAAGTTGCAGCAACCACGCTTGCCAAACACCTCATCACCTGAGCTGCTTGGACCTGGGAAGGGCACAAAACGCAGACCCAACCAAGTCTACACCTATGAGGACTACCCAAGTGCTTGAACATGAGAGGCTTGGAACTGGGAGGTGCATGCAGCCCACGGCTGGCCTGGGACAGTTCCCAGTGGAGCAACATAGAGCCTGAGCAGTGTGGGCAGGGAGGGCACACACACTGTGAGCAGGGGCAGGCCCAGTGTGGCTGAGACACTGCAAGCACACTCCAGTGTTATTTCTTTGCAGCGTCCCTCCCTCCCCACAGCACGACTGAAAAGTGAGCCTAAAAACGTGTCCACCACCGCTCCCTTGTGTCGGGGTGGAAATCAGACACTGAAGAGACCAGCAAACAGAAGAAGCTAAAACAGAGGGAATTGCCTTGGAAGTGACAGGTGCAATAGAATAAAACCCTGTAGTCAGTACCGACTACATAGGAAGGGGCCTATAGATCTTGAGAAATATAAGCTGGATCAAGGAACTATCCAAAAATCAACTGAAGCCACACTGCCCACAACAACACCAGAGAAAGTCCTAGATATATTTTTACTACTTTTACTATCATTCTTTTTTATTAAAATTTTTTTTTTAAATTTTAAGTCCTCTATTACTCCTTTAATTTTCATTTTTATAACCTATTACTTTGCAAAAAAAAAAAAGTAACCTTAATTTTTAAAAGCAAAATTCATATATATATATATATATATATATATATATATATATGTGACTTTGTTTCTTTTCTTTAATATTGTATTTTTGAAAATCCTACCTCTCCTCTAGATTTTTAATATTTTATTTATGGGATTTGTTATCAATTTTGTACTTTAAGAACCCAATCTTCAGTACCCATTTTTACTTGGGACTGAGATTACTGGCTTGACTGCTCTCTACCCCTTTGGACTCTCCTTTTTCTCCAACAGGTCAACTCTATCTCCTCCCTCCCTCTTCTCTTCTCTACCCAACTCTGTGAATCTCTTTGTGTGTTCCAGACAGTGGAGAACACTCAGGGAACTGATTATTGGCTGGATCTGTTTCTCTCCTTTTGATTCCCCCCTTTATCCTCCTGGCCACCTCTGTCTCTTTCCTCCCTCTTCTCTTCTCTGTATAATTCCATGAACATCCTGAGAGGTCCAGACTGTGGAGCACACATAAGGAAGTGATTACTGGCTAGCTTGGTCTCTCCTCTTTTGATTCCACCTCATCTCATTCAGGTCACCTCAAACCCCTCCTCCCTCTTCTCTTTTCCATGTAACTCTGTGAACCTCTCTGGGTGTCCCTCATTGTGGAGAGACTTTTCATCTTTAACCTAGATGTTTTATCACTGGTGCTGTATAGATGGAGAAGTCTTGAGAAAACTGTAAAAATAAGACTGAAAACCAGAAGCAGGAGGCTTAAGTCCAAATCCTGAGAACACCAGAGAACTCCTGACTCCAGGGAACATTAATCGATAGGAGCTCATCAAACGCCTCCATACCTACACTAAGGCCAAGCACGACCCAAGGGCCAACAAGTTCCATAGCAAGACATACTATGCAAATCCTCCAGCAACACAGGAACACAGCCCTGAGCTTCAATATACACGCTGCCCAAAGTTACTACAAACCCTTTGACATCCCAAAACTTATTATTGGACACTTCATTGCACTCCAGAGAGAAGAAATTCAGCTCCACCCACCAGAACACTGACACAAGCTTCCTTAACCAGGAAAACTTGAGAAGCCACCCGTACAACCCCACACACAGTGAGTAAGCTCCACAATAAACAGAACTCCACAAACTGCCAGAATACAGAAAGGCCACCCCAAACTCAGCAATATAAACAAGATGAAGAGACAGAGGAATACCAAGCAGGTAAAGGAACAGGATAAATGCCCACCAAACCAAACAAAAGAGGAAGAAATAGGGAATCTACCTGATAAAGAATTCCGAAAAATGATAGTGAAAATGATACAAAATCTTGAAATCAAAATGGAATCAGAGATAAATAGCCTGGAGACAAGGATTGAGAAGATGCAAGAAAGGTTTAACAAGGACCTAAAATAAATAAAAAAGAGTCAACATATAATGAATAATGCAACAAATGAGATAAAAAAAAAAAAAAAAAACTCTGGAGGCAACAAATAGTAGAATAACAGAGGCAGAAGATAGGATTAGTGAGGTAGAAGATAGAATGGTAGAAATAAATGAATCAGAGAGGAAAAAAGTAAAATGAATGAAAAGAAATGAGGACAAATCTCAGAGACCTCCAGGACAATATTAAATGTTCCAACATTCGAATCACAGGAGTCCCAGAAGAAGACAAAAAAAAAAAAAAAAAACACATGAGAAAATACTTGAGGAGATAATAGTTGAAAACTTCCCTAAAATGGGGAAGGAAATAATGACCCAAGTCCTAGAAACCCAGAGAGTCCCAAACAGGATAAACCCAAGGCAAAACACCCCAAGACACATATTAATCAAATTAACAAAGATCAAACACAAAGAACAAATATTAAAAGCAGCAAGGGGAAAACAACAAATAACACACAAGGGGATTCCCATAAGGATAACAGCTGATCTTTCAATAGAAACTCTTCAGGCCAGGAGGGAATGGCAAGACATACTTAAAGTGATGAAAGAAAATAACCTACAGCCCAGATTACTGTACCCAGCAAGGATCTCATTCAAATATGAAGGAGAAATCAAAAGCTTTACAGACAAGCAAAAGATGAGAGAATTCACCACCACCGAATCAGCTCTTCAACAAATGCTAAAGGATCTTCTCTATACAGGAAACACAAAAAGGGTGTATAAACTTGAACCCAAAACAATAAAGCAAATGACAATGGGCTCATACTTATCAATAATTACCTTAAACATAAATGGGTTGAATGCCCCAACCAAAAGACAAAGACTGGATGAATCGATAAAAAAACAAGACCACTATATATGTTGTCTACAAGAGACCCAACTCAAAACAGGAGACACATACAGACTGAAAGTGAAGGGCTAGAAAACGATGTTCCATGCAAATAGAGACCAAAAGAAAGCAGGAGTAGCAGTACTCGTATCAGATAAAATAGATTTTAAAACAGACGCTGTGAAAAGTGACAAAGAAGGACACTACATAATGATCAAAGGATCAATCCAAGAAGAAGAAATAACAATTATAAATATATATGCACCCAACATAGGAGCACCACAATATGTAAGACAAATGATAACAAGTATGAAAGGGGAAATTAACAATAACACAATAATAGTGGGAGACTTTAATACCCCACTCACACCTACAGAAAATTAACAAGGAAACACAAACTTTAAATTATGCAATAGACCAATTGATATCTACAGGACATTTCACCCCAAAACAATGATTTTCATCTTTTTCTCAAGTGCACACGGAACCTTCTCCAGGACAGATCACATCCTGGGCCATAAACCTAGCCTTTGTACATTCAAAAAAACTGAAATCATTCCAAGCATCTTTTGTGACCATAATGCAGTAAGATTACATCTCAAATACAGGAGAAAAATTATTAAAAATTCCAACATATGGAGGCTGAACAACACGCTGCTGAATAACCAACAAATCACAGAAGAACTCAAAAAAGAAATCAAAAAATGCATAGAAATGAGTGAAAATGAAAACACAACAACCCAAAACCTGTGCTACTGCTAAGTCACTCCAGTTTTGTCTGACTCTGTGCGACCCCATAGATGGCAGCCCACCAGGCTCCACCATCCCTGGGATTCTCCAGGCACGAATACTGGAGTGGGCTGCCATTTCCTTCTCCAAAACCTGTGGGACACTGTAAAAGCAGTGCTAAGGGGAAGGTTCATAGCAATACAGGCATACCTCAAGAAACAAGAAAAAAGTCAAATAAATAACCTAACTCTACACATAAAGCAACTAGAAAACGAAGAAATGAAGAACCCCAGAGTTAGTAGAAGGAAAGAAATCTTAAAAATTAGGGCATAAATAAATGCAAAAGAAAGAAAAGAGACCATAGAAAAAATGAACAAAGCCAAAAGCTGGTTCTTTGAAATGATAAATAAAATTGATAAAATCATTAGCCAGACTCATCAAGAAACAAAGGGAGAAAAATCAAATCAATAAAATTAGAAATGAAAATGGAGAGATCACAACAGACAACACATAAATACAAAGGATCATAAGAGACTACTATCAGCAATTATATGCCAATAAAATGGACAACTTGGAAGAAATGGAAAAATTCTTAGAAAAGTGCAACTTTCCAAAACTGAACCAGGAAGAAATAGAAAATCTTAACAGATCCATCACAAGCAAAGAAATTGAAACTGTAATCAGAAATTTTCCAGCAAACAAAATCCTGGGTCCAGATGGCTTCACAGCTAAATTCTACCAAAAATTTAGAGAAGAGCTAACACCTATCCTACTCAAACTCTTCCAGAAAATTGCAGAGGAAGGTAAACTCCCAAACTTATTCTATAAGGCCACCATCACCTTAATACCAAAACCTGACAAAGATGCCACACATGAAAAAAAAAAAAAAAAAAAAAAAAAAACTTCAGGGCAATATCACTGATGAACACAGATGCAAAAATGCTTAACAAAATTCTAGCAATCAGAATCCAACAGCACACTATAAAGATCATACACCATGACAAAGTGGGCTTTATCCCAGGGATGCAAGGATTCTTCAATATCCACAAATCAATCAGTGTAATCAGATCAGATCAGTCGCTCAGTCGTGTCCGACTCTTTGCGTTCCTATGAATCACAGCACGCCAGGCCTCCCTGTCCATCACCAACTCCCGGAGTTCATTCAGACTCACGTCCATCGAGTCAGTGATGCCATCCAGCCATCTCATCCTCTGTCGTCCCCTTCCCATCCTGCCCCCAATCCCTCCCAGCATCAGAGTCTTTTCAATGAGTCAGCTCTTCACATGAGGTGGCCAAAGTACTGGAGTTTCAGCTTTAGCATCATTCTTTCCAAAGAAATCTCAGGTCTGATCTCCTTCAGAATGCACTGGTTGGATCTCCTTGCAGTCCAAGGGACTCTCAAGTCTTCTCCAACACCACAGTTCAAAAGCATCAATTCTTCAGCACTCAGCCTTCTTCACAGTCCAACACTCACATCCATACATGACCACAGGAAAAACCATTGCCTTGACTAGACAAACCTTTGTTGGCAAAGTGATGTCTCTGCTTTTTTTTTTTATTTTATTTTTAAAGTTTACAATATTGTATTGGTTTTGCCAAACATTGAAATGAATTCACCACAGGTATTCAAGTATTCCCCATCCTGAACCCTCCTCCCTCCCCATACCATCCCTCTGGGTCGTCCCAGTGCACCAGCCCCAAGCATCCAGTATTGTATATCGAATCTGGACTGGCAACTCATTTCATACATGATATTATACATGTTTCAATATCATTCTTCCAAATCTTCCCAGAATATGCTATCTAGGTTGGTCATAACTTACACCACATTAACCAATTGAAAAATAAAAGCCATATGATTATCTCAGCAGATGCAGAGAAAGCCTTTGACAAAATTCAACATCCATTTATGATAAAAACTCTCCAGAAAGCAGGAATAGAAGGAACATACCTCAACATAATAAAAGCTATATATGACAAACCCACAGCAAACATTATCCTCAATGGTGAAAAATTGAAAGCATTTCCCCTAAAGTCAGGAACAAGACAAGGGTGCCCACTCTCACCACTACTATTCAACACAGTTTTGGAAGTTTCAGCCATAGCAATCAGAGCAGAAAAAGAAATAAAATGAATCCAAATTGGAAAAGAAGAAGTAAAACTCTCACTGTTTGCAGATAACATGATCCTCTACAGAGAAAGCCTTAAAGACGTCACCGGAAATTTACTAGAACTAATCAATGAATATAGTAAAGTTGTAGGATATAAGATCAACACACAGAAATCCCTTGCATTCCTATACACTAATAATGAGAAAATAGAAAGAGAAATTAAGGAAACAATTCCATTCACCATTGCAAAGAAAAGAATAAAATACTTAGGAATATATCTTCCTAAAAAAATGAAGACCTATACATAGAAAATTATAAAACACTGGTGAAAGAAATCAAAGAGGACACTAAAACAGGGAGAAATATACCCTGTTCATGGATCGGAAGAATCGTTATAGTGAAATGAATGTACTACCCAAAGCAGTCTATAGATTCAATGCAATCCTTATCAAGCTACCAATGGTATTTTTCACAGAGCTAGAACAAATAATTTCACACTTTGTATGGAAATACAAAAAACCTCGAGTAGCCAAAGCAATCTTGAGAAAGAAGAATGGAAATGGAAGAATGCCTGACTTCAGGCTCTACTACAAAGCCACAGTAAAACCACAGTCATCAAGACAGTATGGTACTGGCAGAAAGACAGAAATATAGACCAATGGAACAAAATGGAAAACCCAGATATAAATCCACGCACCTATGGACACCTTATCTTTGACAAAGGAGGCAAGAATATAAAGGGAGAAAAGACAATCTCTTTAACAAGTGGTGCTGGGAAAACTGGTCAACCACTTGTAAAAGAATGAAACTAAAACACTTTCTAACACCATACACAAAAATAAACTCAAAATGGATTAAAGATCTAAACAGAAGACCAGAAACTATAAAACTCCTAGAGGAGAACATAGATAAAACACTCTCTGAAATAAATCACAGCAGGATCCTCTATAACCCACCTCCCATAATATTGGAAATAAAAGCAAAAATAAACAAATGGGACCTAATTAACCTTAAAAGCTTCTGCACAACAAAGCAAACTATAAGTAAGGTGAAAAGACAGCCTTCAGAATGGGAGAAAATATTAGCAAATGAAGCAACTGACAAAGAAGTAATCTCAAAAATATACAAGCAACTCCTGCAGCTCAATTCCAGAAAAATAAATGACGCAATCAAAAAACGGGACAAAGAACTAAACAGACATGTCTTCAAATAAAACATACAGATGGCTAACAAACACATGAAAAGATGCTCAACATCAGTCATTATCAGAGAAATGCAAATCCAAACTACAATGAGGTACCATTTCACGCCAGTCAGAATGGCTGTGATCCAAAAGTCTACAAGCAATAAATGCTGGAGAGGGTGTGGAGAAACGGGAACCCTCTTACACTGTTGGTGGGAATGCAAGCTAGTACAGCCACTATGGAGAACAGTGTGGAGATTCCTTAAGAAACTGGAAATAGAACTTCCTTATGACCCAGCAATCCCACTGCTGGGCATACACACCAAGGAAACCAGAATTGAAAGAGATACATGTACCCTGATGTTCATTGCAGCACTGTTTATAATAGCCAGGACATGGAAGCAACCTAGATGTTCATCAGCAGATGAATGGATAAAAAAGCTGTGGTACATATACCCAATGGAGTATTACTCAGCCATTAAAAAGAATACATTTGAATCAGTTCTAATGAGGTGGATGAAACTGGAGCCTATTATACAGAGTGAAGTAAGCCAAAAAGAAAAACACCAATACAGTATACTAATGCTTATATATGGAGTTTAGAAAGATGGTAATGATAACCCTGTATGTGAAACAGCAAAAGAGACACAGATGTATCGAACAGTCTTTTGGACTCTGTGGGAGAGGGAGAGGGTGGGATGATTTGGGAGAATGGCATTGAAACATGTATAATATCATATAAGAAACGAATCGCCAGTCCAGGTTCGATGCAGAATACAGAATGCATGGGGCTGGTATACTGGGATGACCCAGAGGGATGGTATGGGGAGGGAGGTGGGAGGGGGGTTCAGGATGGGGAACACGTGTACACCCGTGGTGGATTCATGTTGATGTATGGTAAAACAAATACAATATTGTAAAGTAATTATTCTCCAATTAAAATAAATAAATTTAAATTAAAAATTTAAAAATAAAATAAAATTTAAAAAATAAAAGAAAAATTAGGAATAGTGTACAATCATAAAGCATATAAGATTTTCAAGAAGAAAGAGACTGTCAAATACTGAAGATCCATAAATAAAAATATACAATTAAAAAAGAGAAAGCATTTTATTAAAATCATGGGGCTACATAAAATAGAATTTTAGTTCATTCTTAGATGGATCAACCATAGAAAGAGGAACACTCTTGAGTCTAGGAAGAAGGCTAAGTGTAATCAAATGCATGATTTAGCCCAAGTTGAATACAGTTTGGCCAGTAGAACTCAAATACAAAATGTTGGGCATACAGTTTTCAGTGCACATGGGTTTTTATTTTTGTTTGATTAATATGGAACAACTAATGAAAGGGGAAACATATTATACCTTTCAAATAATTTAATCCCTTATTTTTCTGCCATTCTACTGTACCCATCACAGGTGATAAAATTCAGTTCTTCAGTTTCCTATCCTGTAAATGAAAATACAGCATACAACCCACAATATTTACTAGCTAGACAAATACAACTGGCCAATTAACTTCTTCCTTCCCTTTCTATAACTCCATGCAATGATAGCCACACTGTGTTGAAATTTCATCTTTAAGTACTTTCCCACTACCATCTTTGATTTCTACTTTCCTTCCAGGTGCTCCCCAACTCCATCATGCAATACTGCAGACAAATGGCTGTGGCTTCAAATTAATAGATTAAAATATTTTAAAGTAATCAGGCTACAGGGAATCTGCTAGCAGATAAATCAATATTCCAGAGTAATTTTACTAGTCTCAAGTTGTCAGTTCATTTTTCAAGGTAGCATGGCATGTTCACTAAGTAATTCCAGCAGTTCACAAAGGTTGGCAGTACCTTTTTTCAAGTAATCAGATCAATGGAAATTGATCATAGAAATTACTTCTTTTGCACACATGTGACACAAAAGAGATATCATCTGGCTTATGTTTAATCCTGACGTTCTGGAACCAAAACCTTAAAATGGCATGTAATTAGTGACATCAAAGAGGTTATTAGAGTGAAAAATGCAATTGAAGCTTTGTAAGTATTCATTAAGTACTTTTTTTGTAAAGAGAGCTCTAAGCAAGCATTTATTCTAATATCCTCATTTTCAGAATCTTAAACTGGCCTTGAATAAATTAAATATTAGGATAAATCATACTTAGAATCAAGACTGGAATTATATGAAATGACATTTTTTGTCTTATTATTTTATTGTACAATCAACTAACATATTATTTTGTATTCTCAGCAGAGTATCAGCCCCTCAGTGATCAAACCAATCTTTGTTTTCTCTATATTTATAGTAGATAAAATATTTTGATGTCATGAATGAATGATATTAAATACTTCTGTTAAAAGAACTTGATACTCAAAGCAAATTGACAAAATTTATCACGCTATTCAAGTATTTTATTTTCATTTTAAAGATAATAAAATAGTTGTAGGTAATTACTATCTTGCTGTGCTAATTTAGACATTCCTATGGAAGAAACAAAAGCTGGAATCAAGATTACTGGGAGAAATATCAATAGCCTCAGATATGCAGATGACACCACCTTTATGGCAGAAAGTGAAGAGGAACTAAAAAGCCTCTTGATGAAAGTGAAAGTGGAGAGTGAAAAAGTTGGCTTAAAGCTCAACATTCAGAAAACGAGGATCATGGCATCCGGTCCCATCACTTCATGGGAAATAGATGGGGAAACAGTGGAAACAGTGTCAGACTTTATTTTTCTGGGCTCCAAAACCACTGCAGATGGTGACTGCAGCCATGAAATTAAAAGACACTTACTCCTTGGAAGGAAAGTTATGACCAACCTAGATAGCATATTCAAAAGCAGAGACATTACTTTGCCAACAAAGGTCCGTCTAGTCAAGGCTATGGTTTTTCCTGTGGTCATGTATGGATGTGAGAGTTGGACTGTGAAGAAGGCTGAGCACTGAAGAATTGATGCTTTTGAACTGTGGTGTTGGAGAAGACTCTTGAGAGTCCCTTGGACTGCAAGGAGATCCAACCAGTCCATTCTGAAGGAGATCAGCCCTGGGATTTCTTTGGAAGGAATGATGCTAAAGCTGAAACTCCAGTACTTTGGCCACCTCATGTGAAGAGCTGAGTCATTGGAAAAGACTCTGATGCTGGGTGGGATTGGGGGCAAGAGGAGAAGGGGACGACAGAGGATGAGATGGCTGGATGGAATCACTGACTTGATGGACATGAGTCTGAGTGAACTCCGGGAGTTGGTGATGGACAGGGAGACCTAGCATGCTGCGATTCATGGGGTCGCAAAGAGTCGGATATGACTGAGTGACTGATCTGATCTGATCTGATGTCAAAAGTGATTCTGTTTTGACCATAATAGTCTTTGCTCACCTTTGTAAGTAAAGCAGACCAGAGGGCAGAGCATACTCAAAGCCAAGGATATGGGGAAGAGCATGGGATAGTTGAAGAAAAGAGAGAAGTTTAATAAGGTTATACAATACACAGTATTTGAGGAAGAAGTTGTAGGAGATGATGATAAAAAGTCATGCTGAGGCAGGATCAGAAAGACTCTTTCTCCGTGTTAAGGGACTTAAACTTTACTGTCAATAACAAAGCATAGAAAAAATTCAAACAAAGGATAATAAGAGATGGGTATTTCTGAAAGATCTGAAGTGCTACTGAGAAGGTAATAGGCAGGAAGGCTGCTGCTGCTGCTGCTGCTAAGTCGCTTCAGTCATATGTGACTCTGTGCAACCCCATAGACAGAAGCCCACCAGGCTCCTCTGTCCCTGGGATTCTCCAGGCAAGAATACTGGAGTGGGTTGCTATCTCCTTCTCTGGCAGGAAGGCTAGGGGTCTCCAAATGGAGGAAATAGGCTGCAAGTGTCAGACATTTTTTTTTTCTCTCTCTCTTAAGCAGCAGGCGGAAACAAACTACAAGTGTCAGATTTCTTTTCCCTTCTCCATACAAAATTAAAAGGATATTTCTTTTAAAAGTCTGTGTTGGAATGACAACACCTGGTTCCACCAGAACTTAACTTTTCTCAAACCTTGAGCTAACCAATGCATTTTTCTTTCAGAAATTTTTTTTTCTTAAGCTATCCTAATGAACTATGTATTTATCTTAGACTCTGTCTTTCTTCCAGTCGTTTCCGCCTAAGACTTAGAACCAATAATGGCTCAACAAACCAATATGTTTTACTCATACAATTGTTCTCCTAATCTATGTTAATAAGACTATGTATTTGCTTGGAAACCTGCCTCTCTTCAAGAGTCATGTCAATCATTTTATGGCCCAGGAACACTCACTTTGTGCCAATGCTATCTCAAAATTCATGTTGTGGATGAGGGGCCTGGTGCCACTCTCTGAGTTTTTATACATTTCCTTTTTCTAATTAGCAGCCTACTAGTAGGTATATAACTTCCTGCTAAAGACTAACAGGGGGGCACTCTTTCTGATCCCTACTGATGTCTTTGTCTATAGTTTTGTCTATCTTTTTTATACTTTAATAAAACTTTATTACACAAAAGTTCTGAGCAATAAAGCCTTCTCACTGGCCCCAGACTGAGTTCCTTTCCTCTGGAGGCCAAGAATCCTGGCATCATTCATGTATCAGCAACAATTTTTCACTATAGAGGGTTGATCTGTCGACTACAACTAGGACTAATGTTAAAGTACTGTCCTTTTGGGATTTTAAACATGGACAAAACTATGGAACTATGCATTTTATCTTCAGTTAATGCTTATGTTTAATTTTTGGAAAACCACAATATATCAGTTACTATTAGTTGGAAATTACTAATATAAAATCAATATAAAATAAATTTGAATATGTAACATTAAAGGAGTGTTCATTGCTGTTCAACTGAACAAAACTAACATTTAGGCAAACATATTTTATTTGGAAATCCTCAAAAACAAAAGGAAAAAAATAATTTTATTTTACATAACTCTTTTCAAAAATGCTATTTTTATATATTTCTTTGCTTTATAATACTGTGCTGGTTTCTGCCATACATCAACATGAATGAGCCATAGGTATACATATGTCCCTTCCCTCCTGAACCTCCCTCCCAACCTCACTCCTCTAGGTTGTCACAGAACAATGGGTTTGAGCTTCCTGTGGCATACAGCAAATTGCCACTGGCTATCTGTTTTACATATGGTAAGGTGTATGTTTCAATGCTATGCTCTCAATTCATCCAACCCTCTCCTTCTGCCACTGTATCCACAAGTCTGTTCTCTATGTTTGCATCTCTATTGCTGCCCTGCAAATAGGCTCATCCATACCACCTTTATAGATTCCATATATATGTGCTAATATACAATATTTTTAAAAATTAATTTATTTTTTATTGAAGGATAACTGCTTTACAGAATTTTGCTGTTTTCTGTCAAACTTCAGCATGAATTAGCCTTAGGGATACATATATCCTCTCCCTTTTGAAACTCCCTCCCATCTCCCTCCCCATCCCATCCCTCTAGGTTGATAGAGAGCCCCTGTTTGAGTTTCCTGAGCCATACAGCAAATTCCTGTTGGCAATCTATTTTTTATATGGTAATGTAAGTTTCCATGTTACTCTTTCCATACATCTCACCCTATCCTCCCCTCTCCTCATGTCCATAAGTCTATTCTCTATGTCTGTCCTTCATTTCTTCCCTGTAACTAAATTCTTCAGTGCCATTTTTCTAAATTCCACATATATGTGTTAGAATACGGTATTTTTCTTTCTCTTTCTGACTCACTTCACTCTGTATAATAGGGTCTAGGTTCATCTACCTCATCAGAACTGACTCAAATGCATTTCTTTTTATGGCTGAGTAATATTCCATTGTGTATATATACCACTACTTCTTTATCCATTCATCTGTTGATGGACATCTAGGTTGCATCCATGTTCTAGCTATTGTAAATAATGCTGCAATGAACAATGGGATACATGTGTCTCTTTCAATTTTGGTTTCCTTGGGGTATATGCCTAGGAGTGGGATTGCTGGGTCATATGGTGGTTTTATTCCTAGGTTTTTATGGAATCTCCATACCATATTCCATAGTGACTATATCAATTTACATTCCCACCAACAGTGCAAGAATGTTCCCCTTTCTCCACATCCATTCCAGCATTTATTGTTTGTAGTCTTTTTGATGAGGGCCATTCTGACTGGTGTGAGGTGATACCTCATTGTAGTTTTGATTTGCATTTCTCTAATAACCAGGGAAGCTCAATAATGAGGGATGTAGAGCATCTTTTCATGTGTTTGTTAGCCATCTGTATGTCTTCTTTGGAGAAATGTCTGTTTAGTTCTTTGGCCCACTTTTTGATTGGGCCATTTACTTTTCTGGAATTGAGCTTCAGGAGTTACTTGTATATTTTTGAGATTAATTCTTTGTCAGTTGCTTCATTTGCTATTAGTTTCTCCCATTCTGAAGGCTGTCTTTTCACTATGCTTATAGTTTCCTTTGTTGTGCAAAAGTTTTTTAGTTTAATTAGGTCCCATTTGTTTATTTTTGCTTTTATTTCCAATATTCTGGGAGGTGGGTTATAGAGGGTCCTGCTGTGATTTATGTCAGAGAGTGTTTTGCCTATGTTTTCCTCTAGGAGTTTTATAGTTTCCAGTCTTATGTTTAGATCTTTAATCCATTTTGAGTTTATTTTTGTGTATGGTGTTAGAAAGTGTTTTAGTTTCATTCTTTTACAAGTGGTTGACCAGTTTCCCCAGAACCACTTGTTAAAGAAATTATCTTTTCTCCACTGTATATTCTTGCCTCCTTTGTCGAAGATAAGGTGTCCATAGGTGCATGGATTTATCTCTGGGCTTTCTGTTTTATTCCATTGGTCTATATTTCTGTCCTTGTGCCAGTACCATACTGTCTTGATGACTGTAGCTTTGTCTGAGTCAAAGCTTCAGGCTATGACTGAGCCTAAAATCAGGCAGATTGATTCTTCCAGTTCCATTCTTCTTTCTCAAGATTGCTTTGGCTATTCGAGATTTTTTGTATTTCCATACAAATTGTGAAATTGCTTGTTCTAGTTCTGTGAAAAATACCGTTGGTAGTTTCATAGGGGCACATTTCTTTTGTTATATCTCTAACAGGACATGCAAGGATGACTTGTGATAAATTGTGATCATTTACTCCAACAAATGTCACCTTTGTGGGGGATGGGAATGGGCTTATCATGAACAGTCCTAAAATTTCTTAATCATTCTCCATGACTTTTTTATATGGATAAGTTCTAACAGACCATTCACTGGACTATAATTGAGACAAACTTCTAAACCAGAAAATCAATCTATCTCTCCTTTTCAGCCTATAAAATTTTCAAGTATTATTCCTATATCCAAATATGAGTGAAATCACACAACACCAAGACATTTTGTAATTAAAATAGTACAAAAATAAAGAGAATACTACATGGAAGCAAAGGAAAACCAGGAAGTTATATACAAGGAAGTGACCATAATAGGAAATCTAGAGACCAGAGGGAGTGGCATGATATTTGCACATATAAAATGGAAAACCTACAAAAAAAAGAATTGTTGTTCAGTCACTAAGTCATAACTGACTCTGAAACCCCATGGAGAGCAGCACACCAGTCTTCCCTGTCCTTCACAATCTCCCAGAGTTTGCTCACACTCGTCCATTGAATCAGTAATGGAATCCAACCATCTCATCCTGTATTGTGCCCTTCTCTTCCTGCCTTCAATCTTCCCCAGCATCACCGTCTTTTCCAGTCAAATGGCTCTTCGCATCAAGTGGCCAAAGTATTGGAGTTTCAGACTCAGCATCAGTCCTTCCAATGAATATCCAGGACTGATTTCCTTTAGGATTGACTGGTTTGATCTCCTGGCAGCCCAAGGGACTCTCAATAGTTTTCTCCAGCATCACAGTTTGAAAGCATCAATTCTTCGGTAGTCAACCTTCTTTAGGGTCCAATTCTCACAACTGTATATGACTACTGGAAAGACCATAGCTTTGATTATATGGACCTTTGTTGGCAAAGTAATGTCTCTGCTTTTTAATACACTGTCTAGGTTTGTCATAATTTTTATTCCAAGGATCATGTGCCTTTTAATTTCATGGCTGCAGTCACCATCTTCAGTGATTTTAGAGCCCAAGAAAATAAAGTCTCACTATTTCCCATCTATTTACCATGAAGTGATGGGACTGGATGCCATGATCTTAGTTTTTTGAATGTTGAATTTTAAGCCAGCTTTTTCACTCTCTTCTTCCAGCTTCATCAAGAGGCTCTTTAGTTCCTCTTCGCTTTCTGCCATAAGGGTGGTGTCATCTGCATATCTGAGGTTATTGATATTTCTCATGGCAATATTGATTCCAGCTTGTACTTCATCCAGCCTGGCATTTAATGTGATGTACTCTGCATATAAGTTAAATAAGCAGGGTGACAATATACAGTCTTAACATACTCCTTTCCTAATTTAGAATCAGTCTGTTGTTTCATGTCCGGTTCTAACTGTTACTTCTTGATCTGCATACAGATTTCTGAGGAGGCAGGTAAGATGGACTGATATACCAATCTTTAAGAATTTTCCATATTTTGTTATGATTCACCCAGGCAAAGGCTTTTAGCATAGTCAATAAGGCAGAAGTATATATTTTTGTAGAATTCCCTTCCAACTGATGTTGGCAATGTGATCTCTGGTTCATCTGTCTTTTCTAAAGTTATACATGTGGAAGTTTTTGGGTCACATACTGTTGAGCCTAGCTTGAAAGATTTTGGGCATCTATACAACAAAGGTTTTATTCAGATTTGATGGAGAGAATAAAAGGTTTACAGCAGCTTTGCAAGAAATAAACAGACCTCTCTAAGTTAAAAACAAAAGGACATAGATAGAAATATGATAATTAAGAAAGGAAAAATATCACAAGTATAGGCAATATGCAGTTGTTTTGAAAGTTTAGTCACTAAGTTGTGTCCAATCTTTGCAGCCCCATGGACTGCAGCACAGGTTTTCTGGGTGGCTCAGCAGTAAAGACTCTGCCTGAAATGCAGAAGTCGCAGGAGACACAGGTTCAATCCCTGGGTTGGGAAAATCCTCTGGAGGAAAGCATGACACCCCACTCTAGTATTCTTGCCTACAGAAATCCATGGATAGAGGAGCCTGGTGGGCTAAGTCCATAGGGAGGCAAAGAGTCAGACACAACTGAAGCAATTTATCACACAGGCACAGACTGCAACATGCAGGCTCCTCTTTTTTCACTATCTCCTGAATTTTTTTCAAATTCATGTTTATTGCATCGGTGAAGGCAATGGCACCCCACTCTAGTACTCTTGCCTGGAAAATCCCATGAACGGAGGAGCCTGGTAAGCTGCAGTCCATGAGGTCACTAAGAGTCGGACACGACTGAGCAACTTCACTTTCACTTTCATGCATTGGAGAAGGGCATGGCAACCCACTCCAGTGTTCTTGCCTGGAGAATCCTAGGGACAGAGGAGCCTGGTGGGAGGCTGTCTATGGGGTCACACAGAGTCGGACACGACTGAAGTGACTTAGCAGCAGCAGCAGCATACTATCTAACCATCTCATCCTCTGCCACCCCCTTCCCTTTTGCCTTCAATCTTTCCCAGCATCAGGAACATTTTCAAAGAATCAGCTCTTTCTATAGGGTGGCCAAAGAACTGGAGCCTCGCCTCAGCATCAGTTCTTTCAATGAATATTCAGGGTTGACTTCCTTTAAGATTGACTGGTTTGATCTCCCTGCAGTCCAAGGGACTGTGAAGAATTTCTCCAGCACCACAATTTGGAAACATTATTTTTTTGGTGCTTATATTACTTTATGGTACAACTCTCACATCCATACACGACTACCAAATAAAAAACCATAGCTTTGACTATGCAGCTCTTTGTTGGTAAGGTGATGTCTCTTCTTTTTAATATGTTTTCTAGGTTTATCATATATTTCCTACCAAGGAGCAAGTGTCTTTTTATTTCATGGCTCCAGTGATTTTGGAGCCCAAGAAAGAAAAATCAGTCACTGCTTCCACTTTTTTACCTTCTGTTTGTGATGAAATGAGACCACATGCCAAGATCTTAGTTTTTTTAATGTTGAGCTTCAAGCCAGCTTTTTCACTCTCTTCTTTCATGCTCTTCAAGAGGCTCTTTAGTTACTCTTTACTTTCTTCCATTAGAGTGGTATCATCTGCATATCTGAGGTGGTTTATATTCCTACTGGAAATCTTGATTCCAGCTTGTGATTCATTCAGACTGGCATTTCGGATGAGGTACTCTGCATATAAGCTACATAAGAAGGGAGACAATACACAGCCTGTTGTACTCCTTTCTCAGTTTTGAACCAGTCAGTTGTTCTATGTCTGGTTCTGTTGCTTTTTGACCCACATATAGGTTACTCAGGAGACAGGTAAGTTGGTCTGGTATTCCCATCTCTTTAAGAATTTTCCAATTTGCTGTGATCCCCAAAGTCAGAGGCTTTAGCATAGTCAATGAAGCAGAAATCAATGTATTTTTCTGGAACTCCCCTGCTTTCTCCATGAGCCAACAAATGTTGGCAATTTGATCTCTGGTTCCTCTGTCTCTTCCTCTGACCCAGCTTGGACATCTGAAAGTTCTTAGCTCATGTAATGCTGAAGCCTAATCTGAAGGATTTTGAGCATAAACTTGCTAACATATGAAATGAGCACAATTGTACTGTAGTTTGAACACTCTTTGGCATTGCCTTTTTGGGGGATTGGAATGTAATCTGAACTTTTCTAGTCCTGTAGCCACTAATGAGTTTTCCAATTTGCTGACATATTGAGTGGAGTCCTTTAACAGCATAATCTGCTAGGATTTTAAATAGCTCAGCTGAATTCCATCACCACCACTAGCTTGGTAGTAATGCTTCTTAAGGTCCACTTGAGCTCACATGCCAGGATGTCTGGCTCCAGTTGAGTGACCACACCATCATGGTTATCCAGCTCATTAAGACCTTTCTGTATAGTTCTTTTATGTATTCTTGCCACCTTTCCTTAATCTTTTCTGTTTTTGTTAGGTCTTTACTGTTTCTGTCCTTTTTCATGCCCATGCTTGTATGAAATGTTCCTTTGATGTCTCAAATTTTCTTGAAGAGACCTCTAGTCTTTCCTTTCCTTCTTTCTCTCTATTTCTTTGCACTATTCATTTAAGAAGGCCTTCTTATTTGCCTTATTAATCTCTGTAACTATGCATTCATTTGGGTATATCTTTCCCTTTCTCCCTTGCCTTTTGCCTTGCTTCATTCCTCACCTATTAGTAAAGTCTCCTCAGATGACCACTTTGCTTTCTTGCATATCTTTTACCTTGTGATGGTTTTGGTCACTGCCTCCTGCAAAATGTTACAAACTGCTGTCCATAGTTCTTCAGGCATTCTGTCTGTCAGATCTTATCCCTTGATTCTATTCATCACCTCTACTTATAATCATAAGGGATTTGATTTAGGTCATACCTGAATGGCCTACTGCTTTCCATATTTTCTTCAACTTAGGCCTGAATTTTGCAATAAGGATCTCATGATCTGAACCAGTCAGTTCAAAGTCTTTTTTTTTTTTTTTTTTTTTTTCTGACTGTATATAGCTTCTCCAAGCTTCTCCATCTTTGTCTTCAAAGAACATTATTTATCTGATTTCAATATTGACCATCTGGTGATTTCCATGTGTAGAGTCATCTCTTGTTGGAACAGGGTGTTTACTATGACCAGTGAGTTCTCTTCACAAAACTCTATTAGACCATACCCTGCTTAATTTTATTCTCCAAGGCCAAACTTGCCTGTTATTTCAGGTATCTCTTGACTTCCTACTTTTGCATTCCGATTCCCTATGTTGAAAAGGACATCTTTTTGGTTGTTAGTTCCAGAAGGTCTTATAGGTCTTCATAGACCCAAACAACTTCAGTTTCTTCTGCATCAGTTGTTGGGGCATAGACTCAGATGACTGTGACATTGAATGCTTTTTCTTGGAAATGATCCAAGATTATTCTATAGTTTTTGAGATTGCACCCTAGTACTGCATTTCAGATTAATTTGTTGATTTCCTCACAAAGTGGCTACATGTATACAAAAGAAGATTCATATATATGCTGTGTATAGGAGATTTACTTCAGATCTACAAACACACACACACTGAAAATAAGGGAATAGAAAAAGTTATTACAGCAAATGGGAGTTAAAAGAAAGCCAAGGTAGCATTACTTATATGAATCAAAATAGGCTTTAAAACAAAGATTGTAATGAGAAACAAGATGGACATTACATAATGATCAAAGCATTGATGATACAATTTTTAAGTATATCTGTAACCAGCAAAGGAACATGTAAACACATAAAGCAAATATTAACAGACACAATGCGAGAAACTGAAAGTACAGTAAAAGTAGGAGCCTTTAATACCCCTACTTCATCAATAGTCACATCCAGAAAGTAAATCAATAAGGAAACACTGGTCTTAAAGGTAGGAACACTTGTCTTAAAAGACACATTAGACCAGATGGACTTAACAAATATATATAGACTATTCTACCCATTTTTTTCACATACACATGGAATATTCTCCAGGTCAGATTATGTGTTGGTCCACAAAATGTCTCATTAAATTCAAAAACTCTGAAAATACATCAAATATCTTTTCTGGCCACAATACTACAAGACTAGAAATTATCTTCAGGGAAAAAAGACTACAAAAAAAGCAAACATGAAGAGGTTACACAATATGCTACTAAACAACCATTACTGAAGGAATCAAAGAAAAAAAAATTAAATACCTGAGGACAAATAGAAATGATAACACAACAATATAAAAAGCATGGACAAAAGCAGAAGCAGGTAAAAGCAGTTCATAAAGGAACTATATAACAAACCAGCCTAACTCAAGAAACATGAAACATATCAAACATCCCAAACTTACACATAAAGTAACAAAAAAAGAAGAACAAACATAACTCTAAGTTAAACAAAGGAAAGAAATCATAAAGATCAGAGCAGAAATAAATGAAATAGAGGCTAAATAAATATCAATGAAAGTTAGAGTTAAGTCTGAAAATATAAACAGAACTGATAAACTTTTAGACATACTCATCAACAAAAAAGAGAGCTGATATCAATAAAATTACAAATGAAAGAGAAGATACAACTGACACCACAGAAATACAAAGGATAATGTCAGATTACTATAAAATTATATACAAATAAAGTGGAAAACCTATAAGAAATAAGTTCATAGAAAATTCCCAGAAATGTACAATCCCCCAAGAGTAAACCAGGAAGAAACAGAAAATACCAATAAATCAATTAAAAGTAATAAAAGAGAGTCTGATAGTAACAAAAAACAAACAAAATTCCAGGGCCAGATGTCTTCACAAGTGAATTCTAACAAACATTTAAGGAAGAATTATACCAAAACCTTTCATGTGGAAGGTTTCCCAAGTAGTTCAGATGGTAAAGAATTTGCCTGCAATGCAGGAGACTTGGGTTCAGTCCCTGGGTCAGGAGGGTCTCCTGGAGGAGGAAATGGAAACCCACTCCAGTATTTTTGCCTGGAGAATCCCTCGGACAGAGGAGGCTGGCAGGCTACAGTCCATAGGGTCTCACAGAGTTGCACTTGATTGAAGCTGTTTATTAGTAGTAGTATACCAAAACGAGACAAGGATGTCACAAAATAAAAAGAGAAAATTATAGGCCAATATCACTGATGAACATAGACACAAAAATTCTTAAAAAATATTAGATAACCAAATCCAAGAACACATTAAAAGGATTATACACTGTGATCAAATGGGATTTAACCCTGGGATGGAAGGATTCAACATACTTAAATCAATCAATGTGATAGACCATATTAACAAATCAAAGAATAAAAACCATATGATCAGCTCAACAGATGCAGAAAAAGCTTTAGCCAAAATTCAACATCCATTTACAATTAAAAAAAAAAAAAAACACTCCATAAAGTGGCCATAGAGGGAACATACCTCAACATAATAAAGACCATATACAAAAAACCCACAGCAAATGTCATTCCCAAACAATGTACTACTTGAAAGCATTTTCTCTAAAATTAGGAACAAGAGGATGATGTCCACTCTCACCAGTATTCAACATAGTTTTGGAAGTCCTAGCCATGGCAATGATAGAAGGAAAATGATTAAAATGAAACAAAATTAGAAAGAGATTAAAATGGTCACTGTTTTCAGATGACATGATATTATACATAGAATATCCTAAAGATGCTCCCAGAAAACCACTAGAGCTTATCAATGAATTTTGTATGGTTGCGGGATACAAAATTAATATGCAGAAATCTCTTGCATTCCTATCAGAGAAGGCAATGGTAAACCACTCCAGTATTCTTGCCTGGAAAATGCCATGGACGGAGGAGCCTAGTAGGCTGCAGTCCATGGGGTTGCTAAGAGTCGGACACAACTAAACGACTTCACTTTCACTTTTCTCTTTCACGCATTGGAGAAGGAAATGCCAACCCACTCCAGTGTTCTTGCCTGGAGAATCCCAGGGACAGGGGAGCCTGGTGGGCTGCCGTCTATGGGGTCACACAGAGTCGGACATGACTGAAGCAACTTAGCAGCAGCATCAGCTTTCATTCCTATACACTAAGAATGAATGATCAGAATGAGAAATCCAGGAAACAATCCCACTTACCGTTACATCAAAATAGAAGAAAATAAATAAAAATAAATCTACATAAGGAGGCAAAAGATCTGTAGTTGGAAAACTGTAAGATGCTAATGAAAGAAATTAAAGATGACACTAAAATCTCTGGAGAGGTATACCATGTTTTTGGATTGGAAGGACAGATATTGTCAAAATGACTATACTACCCAAAGCAATGTACAGATTCAATGCAATCTCTATCAAATTATCAATAGCATTTTTCACAGAATTAGAACAAAATAATTGTACAATTTTTATGGAAACAAAAAAGACCCTGAATAGCCAAAGCTATCTTGAGAAATAAAAAAGGAGCTAGAGGATTCAGGTCCCCTGACTTCAGACTATACCACAAAGTAACAGTAATCAAGATAATATGTTACTGGCACAAAAACAGAAATATAGATCAATGGAACAGGATAGAAAGTCCAGAGATAAACACATGCACCTATGGTCACCTAATATATGGCAAAGAAAACAAGAATATACAATGAAGAAAAGACAGTCTCTTTAATAAGTGATGCTGGCAATAAAGGACAGCTACATGTAAAAGAATGAAGTTAGAACATTGTCTAAAACCATAAACAAAAGTAAACTAAAAATGGATTAAATACTTAAACGTAAGACCAGGTACTATAAAACTCTTAGAGGGAAAAACAGGCAGAACATTCTGACATAAATCACAGCAAGATCTTTTTTGATCCACCTCCTAGAGTAATGAAAATAAAAACAAAAATAAAGAAAAAAACATAACATAAAGAAGGTTTACCACTTATCCTTCTCAAACTATTCCAAAACATTGTTGAGGCAGGAATGCTTAAAATCTCATTCTATGAGACCAGCATTACAGTGATATCAAAATCTAACAAAGATATCACACAAAAAAAGGAAATTACAGGCTGATACCACTCATGAACATAGATGCAAATATCTTCAACAAAATACTAGCAAACCTAATTCAACAAAACAGCAAGAGGATCACATATCTGCTCAAGTGGGATTTATCCCAGGGATACAAGGATGGGTCAATATCTGCAAATCACTCAATAACATACACTATATTAACAAACTGAAAAATAAAAATCATATAATCATCTCAATCAATGAAGAAAAAGCTTTTGACACAATTCAACATCCAAATAACTAGGTCCTATTGTATAGTGCAAAGAACTATATTCAATATTCTATGATTAATCATAATGGAAAAGAATATGAAAAGGAA
Source organism: Bubalus bubalis (assembly GCF_019923935.1). Lineage (NCBI taxonomy): Eukaryota > Metazoa > Chordata > Mammalia > Artiodactyla > Bovidae > Bubalus > Bubalus bubalis. The sequence continues at coordinate 76,828,792 of NC_059181.1, read as the reverse complement.
TGTGTGATATATATGTATGTATAACCAAATCACTTTTATAAATAGTAGAAACACACAAAACATTGTAAAACCACTACATTTCAATAAAATAATTTTTAAAAAATTCAACATCCATTTATGATAAGAATTATACAGAGTGAGTATAGAGGAAGCAATTTGACATAATAAAAGCCCTATATGACAAGCTCACAGCTTGTCAACTGTGTCAACATCATACTCCACTGTGAAAAGCTGAAAATATTTCCTCTAAAATCAGGAACAAGACAAGGATGCCCACTCTCACCACTTTTATTCAACATAGTATTGGAAGTCCTAGCCAGAGCAACCAGAAAAAAAAAAAAAAAAAAGAAGAAGGAATACAAATTGAAAAGGAAGAAATAAAATTGTCATTGTTACTATGCATACAGCATGATACTATACATACATAGAAAATCCTAAAGACCCTAAAGGCATGATATTATACACAGAAAATCCTAAAGACACCAGAATAGTACTGGAATTCATCAAAGATTTAGTAAATATTCAGGATATAAAATTAATATATATAATTATGTTGCATTTTTAAACACTAAAAATTAACTATCAGAAAGAGAAATTAAGAAAACAATCCCATTTACAATCACTTCAAAAAGAATAAAATTCTACGGAATAAATCTAAGAAGGAAAAGACCTGTTTACTGAAAACTATAAGACACTGATGAACAAAACTGAAGATCACACACACACACACACACACACACACACACACACACACAAGAGGTAAGATATACCATGTTAATGGACTGGAAGAATTAATATTGTTAAAATGACGATACTACCCAAGACAATCTACAGATTCAATGCAATCTCTATAAAAATACCAGTGGCATTTTCATAGAAGTAGAAAAAATAATTCTACAACCTGAATTAGAATACAAATTCTAAAATTTGTGTAGAAGCACAAATGACCCCAAAGAGCTAAAACAATAGTGAGGAAAAAGTAAAAATCTAGAGATATTCACACTCCTGATTTCAAACTATACTATGATACTGTAGGGTAATCTAAACTGTAGGGTACTGGCACAAATACAGCCACATAGATCAATGTACAGAATAGTGAGCCCAGATATAAGCTCACACACTTATGATCAATTAATCTAACAGAGACAGTATGAATATACAATGGGGAAAATACAACCTCTTCAATAAATACTGTTTTGAAACTGAACAGTTACTTGCAAAATAAACTGGATTACTATCTCAAACCATGCACAAAAGTAAAGTCATAATGGATTGACATCTTAAGTGTAGGACCTGAAACCATAAAACTCATAGAAGAAAACACAGGCAATAAGATCTTGACCATGGGTTTAATAATACTTTTTTGGATATGTCTTTTTGGGCAAAGGAAATAAAAGCAAAAATAAACACATGGGAGTACATCAAAGCAAAAATCTTTTGGACAGTGAAGGGAACTATCAACAAATCATAAAGGCCACCTATTGAGTGGGAGAACATATTTTCAAAGGATATATCTGATAAGGAGTTAATATCCACACACACAAAAAACTGCATACAATTCCACATTAAAACAGCAAACAATCCAATTAAATCTGTGTAGACATTTTTCCAAAAGAAGACATACAGATTGCCAATAGGCATGTGAAAAGATGCTCAACATCACTAATGATGACTAATCAAATCAAAACCAAAATTAAGTGCTCGCTTTGGCAGCACATATACTAAAATTTGAATAATACAGAGAAGATTAGCATGGCCCCTGCCAAAGGATGACACACAAATTCGTGAAACAGTCCATATTTTTACAATATTGTAAAGTAATTATCCTCCAATTAAAATAAATTTAATTAAAAAAAAACACAATGAAGTATCAGCTCTCAGGATGGCTATTTTGAAAAAGGCGACAAATAACAAGCATTGGCAAAGATGTGGAGAAAGTAAACCCCTGTGCACTGTTGGTGGGAATTAATTGGAAAAAATATGACATTTCCTCAAAAAAGTAAAAATAGAACTACCATAAGATCCAGTAATTCCACTCCTGGATATTTATCCAAACAAAACAAAAGCACTAATTTGAATATATATTTACACACCTATGCTCATTGCAGCATTATTTACAATAGTGAAGACATGGAAGCAACCTAAGTTCCTATCAACAGATGAATGATTAATGAAGAAATGTTATACATATAAAATAGAATACTACTCAGCCATAGAAAAGAATAAAAACCTGCCATTGGGACAACATGGATGGACCTTGAAAATTGTTCTTTTTAAAACTTAAAGTTTAGCTACATGCATACACATAGACAGGCTTCCTCAATGGTTCAGTGGTAAAGAATCCACCTGTTAATGCAGGAGACACCGGTTCAGTCCCTGGGTTGGGAAGATCCCCTGGAGAAGGAAATGGCAACCCACTCCAGTATTCTTGCATGGGGCATTCCATGAAGAGAGGAACCCAGCAGGCTACAGTCCATGGGGTTGCAAAAAGAGTTGGACAGGACTTAGCGACTAACCAACAACAACAATACACATTGACACACCTTAAAGATGTGAGAGTGGTTTATAAAGCACTATACATTTTTATCATCATCATATCATCATCATCACCATAATCCTGCAAGGTTTGCTTAAATTCCAAGTTTTACCCTCCACCTACATTGGAAATAAGCAATGGGTTTTCCTCTATATGTCTTCAAGGCAGTACAAAAATTGGTAGGAGTCTAAAAAGGTGGGTGGGGACACTTTTTAGGTTAGGATATTTATACAGAGGGAAAAAAGCACTGAAAGATGTTAAAATAAAAATATTTGGAAACCCACATTTAGCTAAAATAATGGATGGAGTTCCTGTTATTAAACTGATAAAATTAACTTTTTTGGTTAGTAGAGAAACAGTAAGTGTATGTAATCTAAACTAACTATTAGAAAATATTAGTCATTCAACTCTGGCTCCAATCAGGCCAATGATTCTTCCTGGGCACATGAGAAATAGAGATAATTGTTACTACCATTTTTGACATAAAAGCAATCTCCATTTGTGTGACATGAAGAATGCTTTACAATATTAATCATTGAAAAAGTCAAAAATAGTCACAGGAAAAAAATGTTTTAAGTCAACCATTAAAAAGGTTGGTTTGTTTCTTTCTAGATAGATTTATCCTATGTTACACTCACAGAAGAAAGGCTTAGGACCACTCTGTCCTACTTATGACCACTTCTTAGCAATCAAACTAAGTAATTATACAAAACATGTCTTGTAAAGGGAAGCTGATTCCAATCATGCTATCAGGCTAATTGACATTATATCATGTCATAAAATTGACATATTACTATGAAGATATGGCAGGATTCTACTTATAGCTCTGCCAATCCTGAGTTGATTTTTGAAGCTACTATTACTGGATTGGATATTCATAGGCTCAGTTTCCCAGGAACATAGATGGCAGCTGAAATTCCTAAAAATATTTTACCACAACAGAACTCAAAGAAAAAAGAAAACAGCTGAAGAATCTTCTACCTTTTAAGAAATGAACACTATAGAAATTTTATTTGAAGCACTTTATTACTTCCTTGTAAGGTGTCAGTTTAAATCTCTCTCAGGCCAAATTCCACATCTGTCTGTCTGAACCAGTTCATAAGCCAAGGAAAAGGGAGTAGTCATCTTTTGGAAAGTTCAAAGACACTTATGACAAATCCATCCTTTGAGTATGATTCAGGGATATTAGCACTTTTGCAGTTTTGCCGAGAAAGATGGGGATAAAAGTCCTTCCTTTTCCCCTCTATAACACAAAACATTTTTAAAAAAATACAATTATGTAAAGTTTAAAAATAAAATAAAATTAAAAAAAAATACTAGGTAATAGGATTATTATATATTAATGACCTAACAAGGAATTAAGATTGTTTCTATTGTACAGATTCTACAATACATAGCAAAACCAATACAATATTAAAGAAGTCAATGTGTGTTGGGGCTCTATATGAGCAAGTAGGTCCACTGTGGTAGGAAGAGTCATGAGAATGCATGAATAATAACAGTGGGGTACTATGAATGGCTGGCATTTACAGAGGACTTGCTGTGAAACTTGTGTTAAATACTTTACACGTTATCTTCACAATCTCATGTAACCTTTTTTTTTAATACATTTATTTTTTAATGAAGAAAAAAAACCAATACAATATTGTAAAAGCAGATTCATTTTGATATTTGGCAAAACTAATACAGTTATGTAAAGTTTAAAAATAAAATAAAAAGATAAAAAAAATTAAAAAAAATTAAAAAATAAAAAAAAGAAATAGAGACAGAGACATGAGATGAGAATATCAGCAGTGCAATATATGAAGGCAAAATACAATTAAATTTCATCATTTTGTAATTACTCAGTAAAAGGTTGGATAGAATTTAAGAAAACTCTGACTCACAAAATAAATTTTAATGTGTTCTAATATTTTTTCATATTGTTTGGTGCAGAATGGATGTTCAAGAAACATTATATGTTAAATGAAAACCATAAATTCATATATATATTTATCTAAAGATAGATATTAATCAATAGATAGATATTAATAGATCCTATATCTCTGGGTCTATAGTTACATAGTCTCTAAATGAATATCAGACAACATTGTCAAGAATACTTCCTAAGGATCCTATCTCAGTGAAAAAAGTATTATCATCAGTAATTAGTAAGTTGATTATTTTGTATAGAAATAAATTATTTGAACTAATTGTTAGATACCTAAGTACATTTAAATTTCCCAAGTATTTTAGTATGGAATATGGAATGCAGAATGTATTCAGTTGTGTCTGACTCCTTGTGACCCCATGGACTGTAGCCCACCAGGCTCCTCTGTCCATGGAATTTTCCAGGCAAGAATACTGGAGCAGGTTGCTATTTTCCTACTCCAGGGGATCTTCTTGACCCAGGAATAGAGCCTGCATTTCTTATGTCTCCTGCATTGGCATGCGGATCCTTTATCACTGGAGTCACCCAGAGAGCCAAGTATTTTAATAACTCAATACCAATATATACACAGACATTTTTATTTATGCTTTTAACTGGCTAAATAAGATACATTTGATATCATAGACTTTAGCATAGTGACCCTGAATTATCTCAAAATTTTAATTAGTGGGGTTGAATGAATTGGTTTCTATTATATAGGGGAAATATGACCAAGAGGAAAATAAACACATTTGAAATGAAAATAAAACAAATCAAAAAGGAATAAAGTCATATAAAATAGAAATTTTAAAAATTACCCATATGCTAAGCAGATAAAAACAACATGGCATACCTGACATTATTCAATATTATTCTGCATTGTTAAGAATTTACATGTCAAGCTATGTGAATAGAGAACTCTTCTTAAATCTAAGCATGATGACTTAACCATTTCTAAACCTTTTCACTTGCATGTTTTTGCTTGCAACTGTTGTTGGGGATTTAAAAGCAAAATAATATACAAAAAAAATCACTATATTTAAAAAGGAACATTGTGATCATTGCATTTTATTACCCTTAGACCCCATTTTCAAATTACAAATGCAAATAAACAATATAAACAAATGGAAAACAAGTTTCATTTACTTAGGCAAATTCAGCAGGATTCAAAGTAGGTTCACCAGACATATGACCTTGAAACAGAAGGTAGCAGCACACTCACCGATAATTATTCAGTTTTATGTAAAATTATACACAGCTGTAAAATATTATCTCTTTCTTTACATAAAATGTTGAGACTTAAGACCTGAAACTTTATTGGAAATAATTTTAATAATCATTTGAGAAAAAAGATAATTCTCAACCCATAACACACCATATTAATATCAATTGAATTCTTCAAAATTATATTTAAATAAATTAATGAAAATTAAGCTGGCAATGAATAGTAAGTATAATATCAAATATGAAACTTGCTGATAGCTAAATTGAGAATTGATTTTATCTCAATTATCTTTGCTAATGGAGGGGTGAAATGGTATATCTAATGCAAAATAATGTATAATTCCAGAATTATCTCTTCTTGGTTCACAGAGCATTTTTTTTTTCTTATATGTCTATAGTTGAGTAGGATAGCCTTAGGCATGTAAAATAAATTAATGTATTCTAAGAAAATAAATTACTACAGAGCTGTGCAGACTCCTCTTCTTCCCCCTATTAAATGATTTTCTGTCTGCCATTTAGACATAAGTATTCATGCCTTTTCCTACTCAATCCCTTATCTATCTCTATCATCTCTTTCTAGGTACAAGCAAAGGGTTTTGAATTGAGGAGTCTTTTTTTCCCCCCAATGTTTCTCACTGTGGTAAATTCAAGTTGTAGGAAGGAAGGCCAAGGTTTTAACCCAAGGAAGGAGCCTCCATTATCTTGGAGGAGCTGAAGCATACATGCCAAGTAAATTAGGAGCAGATGAATACCTCAACCTGGATGTTAACATGTACTATAAGACATCATGATGAGGAGGAGAAAGTATTGGCCCTGGACTTTAAAAGACCTGAGTTTGAAACCCAGTTCTGTTACTCAATTGCTTTGTAATCTTAAGCAATTAATGTAAATACACTGAGCCATGTATTATTTACTTGAAAAATGAAGACAATATTCATGAACCTACTGTGAAGATTAAATGAAGTACATATAAAACACCCATGTCTGGTGCATAATAGAAACTTAATATATATTACAGGTTTTCCTCAACAGATAAGGTACCAAAGTTTACTTGAGTACATTAGCTTCAAGGCAATTATAAAATCCTTTCTTTTCTTTTATCTACACAGGACACATCTTTGATGAGGACATAGATCTGATTATATGGTAATGATTTTAGGCTCTGTCAATGTGTTTTAAAAAGCAGAGATATTACTTTGCAACAAAGATCCATTAGTCAAAGTTATAGTTTTTCCAATAGTCATGTATGGATGGGAAAGTTGGACCATAAAGAAAGCTGAGCACTGAAGAATTGATGCTTTTAAATTGTGGTGCTGGAAGACTCTTGAGAGTCCCTTGGACTGCTTGGAGATTAAACCAATCAATCCTAAAGGAAATCAGTCCTGAATATTCATTGGAAGGAATGATGCTGAAGCTGAAACTCCAATACTTTGGCCACCTGATGCAAAGAACTGACTCATTGGAAAAGACCCTGATGCCGGGCAAGATTCAAGGTAGGAGGAGAAGGGGACAACAGAGGATGAGATGGTTGGATGGCATCACCAACTCGATGGACATGAGTTTGAGTAAGTTCTGGGAGCTGGTGATGGACAGGGAAGCCTGGCATGCTGCAGTCCATGGAGTCACAAAGAGTCAGACATGACTGAGTGACTGAACTAAACTGAACTGAATGTGTTTTAAATCAAGAAATAGATTATCATTTATTGAGCATCCATGATAATATATTTCAGGGGATAATATGTTATCCCTTCTATATTCATTTATATGTGAAGGGCTGCTTTCTTCTTGTATCAGAATTTGTTTATAAATATTTAAAGTCTAAAAAATTATCATCTAAACCCCAAAGACTCTTCCTAAATTCTCTATTTTACCTAATGATATTATCATCCAACTGATAACATGAATCATCCTAGACTTCATCTTCTCACTCTCTATTTTGATCAAGTATCAACTATGATTAATTCTAATTATGAAGCAACTCTGAATCTCTTTTTTACTCTATTGAATTTTCCTTAGTTCAGGTCCTCGGTATTTCTCCCTTCATTGCTACTTTCCTTCAACATCAATTGTTTTTAGAGCATTTACTCATTTACTTATCAGTGGTCCTTTAACCTATAAGAACTGTTTTTTTTTTTTTTTTAATTTGAACGAAATCCTATATGAAATAGAACATGTAAAATTCTGAGACAGAAGTGGGAAACCTAGAAGTACTTCTGCAATTCTGTGTAAGCCAGTAAGGAAAGTGCTTGAAAGACACTTTGGAAAACTACTGCCAGGGAAAATCCTAAACTGCTGAACATGATAGGTTCACAAACTTTTTTTTTCCCCAACTTTAACTGTATTGTCTGTAAGTCTCCCATTTTAAATCTCTCCTTTGGTCTCTGTCACTTAATTGCTATTGCCCCTAGGATACTAGGCTTTTTCTCATCATTGTACATCTACATTCTACATTCAGAGGATGTTTTCCCTCCTATTATCCATCTGCTAAACATTCAGCCTATAAGGCATAGCTCAAATCTCTGTGAGCATTACCCAACTTAATAAATTGTTTTAGTTGCTACCATTCTGTGATACTATAGCACCTTATATATACTTGTATTGTAGTCTCTATCATACTTCAATGAAATTATTAGTTTACATGAACTTATGTGACAAGGACTGCTATTCATATAATTTTGCATTACCTAGGACCTAATACCCAAAACACAGTAGGTGTTTGTTTTTTTAATTTTTTGTATCATTGAAGGTATAAAGATAATACTATCATTACATTTTCTTTCATATAGTAGCTTTAATGATTTTCAAAGCTTCAGTTACAGAAATAGCAATCAAGTTTAAGTGTTTTATGTGCTTTTCTTTTTTTAGAAAACAAAAAATGTTCAGTGCTAATTTATAAGACTCGTATTTTTAGGGAAGTAGTGTTTACCACAGTGTTTGATGAAAAACAGTGAATCATTTAAGACAATGACTATTTCCACTTTCTTGTCTAATTGTAATGTGTTACCAGGGATGATACATATTATTTTTACATTTTATCCTAGAATATTAACATAGAAAAGATGTCCAGAACTTTTAAAAACAAAAAGAATATTATTGAGACATATCAATGAGCAGGTACAGTACATCCCATCAGAGGTTTTGAGAAAATACTAGTTTGGCCAGTGACACCCTCCCCCAATCTCTGCCCTCAACATACAAAAACACACGTACATACACACAATATGGCCATGAAAGATATTTCCTACAAGGAAGTGACAATTAATTTTTAAGTCATGTCCATTTGATTTGCATCATTGGAGTAACAAAACTGCTTTCATGAATATTCAAAAATCCAATAATGTAACCTCTAATAGAGCTTGAAAAACTCTGAAGGACAAGGCAGTTAGTTCAATATTAGTTTATTTCAAATGTTGGGCAGTATGAAGAAACAAGGCTGATCATTGGATGGATTTTATTACCTGTCGGAGTGATAAGTCCTGGTGATAAGAGTCCTGGGATTGAATGGGGCAGAAGGCGAGCACTGTCTTGCAACACTCCCAAAGAACGCTTAGGAGGCCTGCCAGGCCTTGAACTGTTGGAGAAAAAGACAAAGATCAGGTTAAAATACACTCTGGAAATGCCATCACTTGCTACATTCACCTAAACTTTGTTTAATTGTCGAAAATGATAGAATTTTATATTAAAGACTATTTTCATTTATTACTAAAAGACCAATACTTTTCTTTCTACTAAGCTTCCCAACATACTTATGGTTGTATGTGTGCTCAGTTCTGTCAAGACTCTCTGCAACCTCATGGACTGTAGCCCTCCAGGCTTCTCTGTCCATGGGATTTCCCAGGCAAGAATATTGAAGTGGGTTGCCATTTCCAATGCCAGGGAACCTTCTCAACCCAGGGATCAAACACGCATTTCTTGTGTCTCCTGCACTGGCAGGCAGATTCTTTACAATATAGTTAAGGCAAGCTTTAAAACCATAAGAGATCAATTTCTAGCTTAGATCTATTTATACGCCAGCACTTTGCATTGCCTCTTACCTGTTGTGAGAAACCCAAAGTTACCTTCTGCTCTTAAAGCTACACTCCATCCCTGGTATTAATACATGCAACTGAGATACGGACTCACAGAATTAAGATGGTACAGAATGTGAAGTGATTAACTCTCTGCTCAGCATGCCAGAGGTGAGCGGTAGAAAGCTGAAATGTAGAATAAGACCTGATGTTTATTAACATTTCCACAGCTTCCACAGCCCACAAGGAACAAAGATCCCCTACCCTCAGTAGGTTTTTTTCCTACCTAGTATTTAAACCAAGCTGTATAACTGGCAGTGTACTCACTTGGAATGACTTTAGTATGGAAACCTACCACCTTTGTAATCCGTGTATTTTCTCACAGATTGCTTGGTATTTATAAGTGAGTTGACGTTAAACTTAAAACACTAACCTATTTGCATTCTTTACCCTGGTGTGAGTAGTTCAGGAATTGCAGTTATAAAAGCTAATCCATAAAATAATGAAATAGAAAGTCAGTATCAGGCTTCCATCTTGTACTCTAACACAGTCAGTGTACATAATACATTATTTGGAACCTGTCACTACAATAAGGAGACTTATAAGTCATTGAACATTAGGACTAAGTCATTCTCAAGTCATGAAATATATTTCAAATATTTTCAACATTTTTAATGCTACCTAAAATATTGCTGCTGTTTCTTGGTAGAAATGTAGTTTATAAATCTGAATAATAGGGATTTTCATAAAACACTGTAAAATACTACATTAAATAACCCAAGCCACAAAAATTTATAAGGTTCTGATAGAGACCATTTCCAAAAAATGACTTTTGTTCACAAAGAAATTTAAGTTAAATCTCACTCTATCAACTTTGCAGTAATAAAGTGCTCCATCAATGGAAGACAAACTGCTTTTAAATGAAGACAACTTTTAACAACCTTGACCTTACACAGAGGCACTATTACTCAGTTCATTTTTCACTTACTATGCTGATGCTATTTCTTTTTATTATACATCAATATTGTATATCAATCTAGTATGAAATATTTATTTTTCTCATTTAATGTTTCAATTTTATAAACTGAATCTCTTCTTCTTTCTACTCAAGTTTGGGCAATAATTTATTTTATTTAATTCAGTGTTGTTATTCTATTTGTCCTTGCCCTGTTTATGGCTTCCTAACTCTTCCTAATACTGATAAGAAAGATATCCTATTTACTTCAAATGTCCTAAAGGATTCCAAGATCACTAAACAATATTAGTCAGGTTATATGCAGTCATTAGAAGAAGGCATGTTATTTTTTTGAGTAACCTTCAAGTCTGTATTTTCTTTTTTTTTTTTTTAATTGGAATATAGTTTTGTTAGTTTCAACTGAACAGCAAAGTGAACCATCTCTACATATACACATCTCTACATATCCCCTCTTTTTTGGATTTCCTTCCCATTTAGATTACCACAGAGCATTGAATAAAGTTTCCTGTGCTATTAAGTAGGTTCTCATTAGTTATCTGTTTTATACATAGTAGCGTATATATGTCAATCCCACTCTCCCAACTCATCTCACCCCACCTTTCCTCCCTTGGTATCCATGCATTTATTCTCCACATCTGTGTCTTTATATCTGCTTTTATAAATAGGTTCATCATTTTAAGGACACTCTACTCCTATATAGTCAATCATCTTCTTCTGCTATAATATTTACTGTCTTTCAGGGAAATCCTTTATAACGTTTGAGTCTTATGTTAATAGTCACAGGGGAGACAACATCAGATCTGGCTATAGAGTCTCACACCACGTTTTACTGTGTTGGAAGGAAAATTTCAAAATTGTTTGCCTAGTTAAGCAGTTAACTACAGAGAAGTCTATATTTTCTAAGTGCTTCTCTATGTCTTTCTATTTATCAGAATTCAAGCCTACTAACTTTATTAAAGCCCACCTGATAACTTTTTATACTCACCCAGCATAAAAGTTTCAGTGCTGTATTTATGCTTACAATCACTGAGCTTTATGCTTTCTTTCTGATGCTCTCTCTATGTCTAGGAGCCAGTTGTTGACAGTATATTTTGGAATCTATGAGATTTAAACAGTTCTTTTCCAAATTTCTTGGTCAATCTCATGATTTGATATAGCAATGACCTCATCGCTTATTCAAACATCCAATAAACAAACATCCACTAAGTGCCCATTCAGTTTGTGTCGGGCATCGAAACTAGGTATCAGGGTTACAGAGGTTAAAATGTAAGCTTGACAAGGGCAATGGTTTTGGTCTATTTGTTCAGTGATATATTGTGAGACACTAGAAAATAGTTTCTTATGCTTTTGAAGAGCTTAAGGTACAGTGATAGAGATGTGTATTTGAGCTGCTATTTAAAATTTATGATTAATTCTTTAGTGAGTATGATTGTGTGATGAATACTTCCAAACGTGATTAAACTTATCAGTGAACAAAATCATATCCAGATTCCTTTGTTTATATTAGTGGAAAGAAGACTTGTGCCCCTAGAGTAAATTAATTAGAATCAAGATTGTGAAGGCGCTTTATAATCAATAGCATTCTAAAAGATAGATTTATTCTTACTTTTAGAACAAATAATCCTCAGTAGTAAGATATCCCTAGCACTAAAGTTCCTGCACTACTTTTCAAAGAACACAAGCCTTACAACATGAGAAAAGACTATGGAGGACACTGTAGAAAGTTGGAAAATATTATTCTTGATAGATGATCTTGCCATACTTATCTCTAAGAGCTTTATTAGCATCAGGCTGATGTTTACATATTAATCAAGAAAAAATAAACATGTGGTGGTTTAACTAGAAAATTGTTATTTGGATGACAAATAGGTTGAAAGGTCCAGCACCCTGTTTCTGCTAAAATATTAATTGGATTACTAATTTCTGTAATGATTTATTTCACAGGGCACAAATAACCATGTAATTACTCTTTAACTGAATGATAATTGCTTGTTCGCAATTATTTGTTTTCTGTTTAATTACAAGGTTATTTGTACTCTGTAAAATAAAACAGGCCCTTTTTAAAGTTTCCACCCAAATGACTCAGTGGCTATGTCACCCAAGAACACTATTAACAAAAGTTTATGGACCTTGGCCAACAATCCCCCAAAGAGCAAAGCTCCTATTAAACAGCTCAGCTAAATCTTTGAGAGCATCATTTTTCTAAAATCAACATTTATAGGTGGTTTGGAGGGAAATTATACCAAAGAATCATGATTTTCTCTGGGTCCAGGTCATTCTGTAACACAATTTATCCTGTTATGTATTTTACTATTCATTCTGTAAACTTCTTCAGGAGAAATGAAATAGTAACGAAGCTTCCTGAGATTAAAGAATAAACCAAATTGAAATATGTATCGAGTATTTCATTTTTCTGCAGTTAAAGTGGATTACCATCAGAGTTTACAAACTCTGTAGAGTTGACAGGTCCCTAAGAAAGAAATTCCATAGGTCTTCTGGTGTCAACAGTCTGTAAGATATCCATTCCAAGTTGTAGTAACATAACTGATACTTTGCTCATTAAGATTATTAAATTTCACTTGGAGCTATTTTCATTTTGTATGATCAGCTATTTGTATATGAATCAAGGACTAAGAATTGAGAAAGGTAATTTTATTTCAAAGAAAAAATCTTGTTAATGAATTAATTAGTGATTTCATGAGCCTTCAATATATTTAATATAAACCATATAGTTAGCACATGATTTAGCAAGGAGTCACAATATCATATTATCCTCTTCAATGAAAGTTTGGCTTACTACTCTTTAAAGAAACACTCATAACATTTTGGGACAAACTGAGAAAATTGCTGAAGTTATAGTGGCAGTTAAGTGTGGCATTAGCAGCAACTTGTAAAGATTGCTGCAGTTGGATTCCCAAAGTGGGAGTTGTCAGCCATGACCTGGGATTCACTTTTCAGAGCCATCACTGATATTTAAAATCCCACTGTATATATGCGTTAGTATACTGTATTGGTGTTTTTCTTTCTGGCTTACTTCACTCTGTATAGTAGGCTCCAGTTTCATCCACCTCATTAGAACATTGAAACACGTAAAATATCATGTATGAAACGAGTTGCCAGTCCAGGTTCGATGCATGATACTGGATGCTTGGTGCTGGTGCACTGGGACGACCCAGAGGGATGGAATGGGGAGGGAGGAGGGAGGAGGGTTCAGGATGGGGAACACATGTATACCTGTGGCGGATTCATTTGGATATTTGGCAAAACTAATACAATTATGTAAAGTTTAAAAAATAAAATTAAATAAAAAAAAAACAGAAAAAAATAATAATAAAAAATAATAATAATAAAAAAATAAAATCCCACTATATAGTCCTAAATGTGTCATTTTTTTTTTCAACTATGTTAGAAGCCAAGAAAGCCGAGGATGACATTAGCTTTGAAGGTGTTGTTTACCTGACTGTAAAGTGCTTTTTTTTTCAATATGCTTATTAAATTAAATAAGAATCTTTCTTTCAGAACAATAAGACTTTTAACTGCATCATGGATTAATAATAATCTATAAGGTCTCACATTTATTACAACATTTCAAGGATGCCAACAGTAATTAAACTCTACCTGACCTTTCAGTGTTGATGAGGAGAAACAAACTCTGATCTCACAGCAACCTAAATCCATCTTCTTTCAGTGTTAGCAAACTGATCACTTGTCTAACTATTGCATTGGATTGTATTCCCAACCAGATCAAAGGCAGCAGCAACCAATTCAGCACCCAGGAAAAAGTTATACATGAAAAATTGGTGGTTAACATTAATCATATATGAAACTGTTCAAGTTGATAACCGGAAACTGGTCACTATGGCAACTCTCATAAAATGGTGCTTATGTTAAAATGAGCATCAATCAGCTCTTGGTTTATGGGAATTTAAAGTGTGGCTCATCAAGTCTCCAGAAGATTTCAACACACACAAAAAAAATACTAGTGTCAAGATCATATATATTCCGTTACCATTTACTCCCTTTTTCATTTCTTATAAGCATAACCAAAACTTAAATTTGAATATATTAAAAGCATCAATACCATCATTCCATTAGAGTTAGCAAAGTTTAGGAAATTTTCTTTAACATAAGGGTGTTCATGGGATGAGGGAAAAGACCCCTTGCTAGGGTCACATATTATATCAAGGATCATGTAGAATAATTCGTATTTAGCATTAATCTTATGATTGTGTGTATGCTCTGTCATGTCTGACTCTTTGTGACCCCAAGGACTACAGCCCATCAAGCTCCTCTCTCCATGGAATTTTCCAGGCAAGAATACTGAAGTGTGTTGCCATTTTCTGTCCAGGGGAACTTCCTGAGCCAATCATTTTAAATAGGGATGTTTAATTCATTTGCTAATGCTAAATTTCTATTTGTCCTTCAATAAAAATAGAAATCTTATGTGACAGACAATTTTGGGGTTGACTACTTACTTGATTGTATAACTGTGAAGCTATTTTTATACTTAATTTGCTTGACTCTGCTCCCTATTTAAATTAAATGTGCTCTAGGCCCGCTGTTAACAATTTTAAACACATTTACTTTTTGTCATAAACTGACTGAATTATAATAAATGTCTTGGTGTAAATAACAAAGACTGTAAAACAGAAATGCTGGTATATGATGAATTCTTAGCAGCTTCTTTCCTTTCTGATTAACAGAACATTGATAACACTGATAGTATCACTGAAACTTAGTAAATTTTAGAGTAAGCTAAATTAAATATTCCCCCTTCTAAAGTGTATCTTTTCACAGTCAGACACAATTTTGTTTGGTTTTAAATTTATTTTTAATTGGAGAATGATTGCTTTACAATGATGTGTTGATTTCTACCATGTATCAACATGAATCAGCCATAGGTATACATATGTCTCCCTCCCTCCAGAACCTCCCTCCCATGCCCCACACCATCCCACCTCTCTAGATTGTCACATAGGACCCATTGAGCTTCCTGCATCGTACAGCAAATTCCCACTGGCTATCTATTTTACAAATGGTAATGTATGTTTCTATGCTATCTCTCTATTCATCCCACCCTCTCCTTCTGCCGATTTGTCCACAAGTCTGTTCTCTATGTCTGCGTCTCTATTGCTGCCCTACAAATAGTTCATCAGTACCATTTTTCTATATTCCATATGTATTTGTTAATATACAATATTTGTTTTTTTTTTCCATTTTCTGACATCTCACTCTAGAAAAAGCTCTAGATTCATCCACCTCACTAGAACTGACTTGAATTCATTCTTTTTGTTGCTGAGAAATATTCTATTGTATATATGTAATACAACTCCTTCATCCCCTCATCTGTCAATGGAAATCTAGATTGCTTCCATGTCCTAACTATTGTAAAGAGTGCTGGAATGAACACTGGGGTACATGTGTCTTTTTCAATTATGGTTCCTTGGAGTATATGCCCAGTAGTGAGATTGCTGGGTCATATGCAAATTTTAGTCCTTCTTTTTAAAGAAATCTCCATACTGTTCTCCATAGTGGCTGTTTCAATTTACATTACCATCACAGTGCAACAGGGTTTCCTTTTCTCCATATCATCTCCAGCATTTATTGTTTGTAGATTTTCTGATGATGGCCATTCTAATCAGTGTGAGGTGATACCTCATTCTAGTTTTGATTTGCATATGCAGAGTACATCATGAGAAACGCTGGACTGGGAGAAACACAAGCTGGAATCAAGATTGCTGGGAGAAATATCAATAACCTCAGATATGCAGATGACACCACCCTTATGGCAGAAAGCGAAGAGGAACTAAAAAGCCTCTTGTTGAAAGTGAAAGTGGAGAGGGAAAAAGTTGGCTTAAAGCTCAACATTCAGAAAACGAAGATCATGGCATCCAGTCCCATCACTTCATGGGAAATAGATGGGGAAACAGTGGAAACAGTGTCAAACTTTATTGTTTTGGGCTTCAAAATCACTGCAGATGGTGACTGAAGCCATGCAATTAAAAGACGCTTACTCCTTGGAAGGAAAGTTATGACCAACCTAGACAGCATATTGAAAAGCAGAGACATTACTTTTCCAACAAAGGTCCGTCTAGTCAAGGCTATGGTTTTTCCTGTGGTCATGTATGGATGTGAGAGTTGGACTCTGAAGAAGGCTGAGCACTGAAGAATTGATGCTTTTGAACTGTGGTGTTGGAGAAGACTCTTGCGAGTCCCCTGGAATGCAAGGAGATCCAACCAGTCCATTCTGAAAAAGATCAGCCCTGGGATTTCTTTGGAAGGAATGATGCTAAAGCTGAAACTCCAGTACTTTGGCCACCTCATGCAGAGTTGACTCATTGGAAAAGACTCTGATGCTGGGAGGGATTGGGGACCAGAGGAGAAGGGAACGACAGAAGATGAGATGGCTGGATGGCATCACTGACTCGATGGACATGAGTCTGAGTGAACTCTGGGAGTTGGTGATGGACAGGGAGGCCTGGCGTGCTGCGATTCAGGTGGTCGCAAAGAGTCGGACACGACTGAGCGACTGAACTGAACTGAATAATGAACAATGTTGAATATTTCTTCATATGTTTATTAGCCATCTGTATGTCTTCTTTCGGAGAAGGCAATGGCAACCCACTCCAGTACTCTTGCCTGGGAAATCCCATGGATGGAGGAGCCTGGTAGGCTACAGTTCATGGGGTTGTGGAGAGTCAGACAGGACTGAGCAACTTCACTTTCACTTTTCACTTTCCTGCACTGGAGAAGGAAATGGCAACCCACTCCAGTATGCTTTGGAGAAATATCTGTTTAGGTCTTCTGTCCATTTTTTTGATTGGGTTGTTTGTTTTTCTAATATTGAGGTCCATGTGCTGTTTATATATTTTGGAGGTTAATCCTTTGTCAGTTGGTTCACTTACAATTAATTTTCCCTATTCTGAGTGTTGTCTTTTCATCTTATTTTTGTTTTCCTTTGCTGTTCAAAAGCCTTTAAATTTAATTAGGTTCCATTTATTTATTTTTGTTTTTATTTCCATTACTCTAGGAGGTGGGTCATAGAGGATCTTGCTATGATTTATGTCAAAAAATTATGTGCCTATGTTTTCCTCCAAGAGTTTTATAGTCTCTGGCCTTACATTTAAGTTTTTAATCCATTTTGAGTTTATCTTTGTATATGGTGTTAGAAAGTGTTCTAATTTCATTCTTTTACATGTAGCAGTTTGCAGATGATATGATACTATATATAGAAAGTACTAAAGATACTAACAAAAAAAACCTAGAGTTAATCACTGAATATAGTAAAGTTGCAGGATACAAAATCAATACACAGAAATCACTTGCATTCCTATACACTAAAAATGAAAAATCAGAAAGAGAAATTAAGGAATCAATCCCATTCACCTTTGCAACAAAAAGAATAAAATACCCAGGAATAAATCTACCTAAGAAGACAAAAGAGCTGTATATATAAAACTATAAGATACTGATGTAAGAAATCAAAGATGACATAAACAGATGGAGAGATATACCATTTTCTTTAATTGGAAGAATCAACATTGTGAAAATGACTATATTACCCAAACCAAAATACAGATTCAGTGCAGCTCTTATCAAATTACCAATGGCATTTTTCACAGAACTAGAACAACAACAACAAAAAAAAATCCACAATTCATATGGAAACACAAAATACCCTGAATAGCCAAAGCAATCTTAAGAAAGAATGGAGCTAAAGGAACCACTCTTCCTGACTTCAGGCTATACTACAAAGCTACAGTCATGAGACAGTATGGTGGTGGTGGTGTTCAGTCACCCAGTAATGTCTGTGGACTGCAGCATGCAGGTCTCCTTGTGCCTCACCACCCCCCGCAGTTTATCCAAGTTCATTTTCATTGCACTGATGATGCCATCCAGACATGCCAACCTCTGACACCCTCTTCTCCTGCCCTCAATCTTTCTCAGTATCAGGAGCGTTTCCAATGAGTTGTCTGTTCTCATCAGATAACCAAAATATTGGAGCTTCAGCTTCAGCATCAGTCCTTTCAGTGAATTGTCAAGGTTGATCTCCAATAAGATTGAGTAGTTTGACTTCCTTGCTGCCCAAGGGACTTTCAGAAGTCTTCTCCAGCACCAAAACAGAAACATAGACCAATGGAATAAGAAAGAAAGTCCATAGATAAACCCACACACCTATGGACACTTTATCTTTGACAAAGGAGGCAAGAATATACAATGGGGAAAAGACAGTCTCTTCAATAAATGGTGCTGGGAAAGCTGGAGAGCATTGTGTTAAAAAATTAAATTAGTACACTTCCTAACACAATTTAATATAGGCTTTCTTGAATTCAAAGAATGTGTCACTGTTCAAAAGTTTGATGAAGAGAATGGTAAGTTAATACTCACATTTGGATACATTCCAAATGCAACACAAATTCAGAATTTGCCTCCTCAAATCCCACTCCATTGTTTTATCAGTAACATAAGCATGCTTTTGGTTTCCAGAATAATAAGGTTGAGGGTAATTTTGATTCTCCCTCCACCTCTCCCTTCATTTTCAGTCTCCTATATTTTTATTCCATTGTAATATATGTTTCAAATTTCCATCTCTATCCATTCCTGTTTTTAACACCCTACTTAAGGCCCTTATCACTCCATGCCCAGGTTATGTTCAACAGGTTCTCACTGCTCCAATCTATTCTACATAAACTGTACTCTGAATATTGGTGAAACATCCCTTTCATCATGTCATCTTTTGCTCTTCAATACTACCTGATTGCAAAGAAAATAAAATCTAAATGCTGTAGTCCCGCAATCTGTCCCAATATACATTTATTACTTTTTATCGAAGTACTAATTAAATGAATGTTTTACTCCAGTTAGCTGGATGAGTAGATTCATTATGTGCTAAGTATAGTACTTGATTTTAGAATCCTTCCATTAGGAAACATCTTCAAAGTATTAGGATTCCTGGGGACAAATGTTATTAAGCTCCACTGTCTTAAGAAGATTTCATTATAATCTGCTGCAAATACTGCTGTTTTCCTGAAAGACTACTGCCTTTTACTTTTTGTCATCATACAGGCTATCTTTAATGATGATCAAAATGGGAACTTTAGCACCAGCATTAAGTGTGTGTGTTCAGTTCAGTTCAGCGCAGTCGCTCAGTCATGTCCGAATCTTTGTGACCCCATGAATTGCAGCAAGCCAGGCCTCCCTGTCCTTCACCAACTCCCAGAGTTCACTCAGACTCATGTCCATTGAGTTGGTGATGACATCCAGCCATTTCATCCTCCGTGGTTCCCTTCTCCTTCTGCCCCCAATCCCTCCCAGCATCAGAGTCTTTTCCATGAGTCAACTCTTTGCATGAGGTAGCCAAAGTACTGGAGTTTCAGCTTTAGCACCATTTTTTCCAAAGAAATCCAAAGGCTGATCTCCTTCACAATGGACTGGTTGGATCTCCTTGCAGTCCAAAGGACTCTCAAGACTCTTCTCCAACGCCACAGTTCAAAAGCATCAATTCTTCGGTGCTCAGCTTTCTTCACAGTTCAACTCTCACATCCATACATGACAACTGGAAAAATCATAGCCTTGACTAGACAGACCTTTGTTGGCAAAGTAATGTCTCTGTTTTTCAATATGATATCTAGGTTGGTTATAACTTTTCTTCCAAGGAGTAAGTGTCTTCTAATTTCATGGCTGCAGTCACAATCTGCAGTGATTTTGGAGCCCAGAAAAATAAAGTCAGCCACTGTTTCCACTGTTTCCCCATCTATTTCCCATAAAGTGATGGGACCAGATGCCATGGTCTTCGTTTTCTGAATGTTGAGTTTTAAGCCAACTTTTTCACTCTCCTCTTTCACTTTCAACAAGTGGCTTTTTAGTTCCTCTTCACTTTCTGCCATAAGGGTGGTGTCATCTGCATATCTCAAGTTATTGATATTTCTCCCAGCAATCTTGATTCTAGCTTGTGCTTCTTCGAGCCCAGCGTTTCTCATGATGTACTCTGCATATAAATTAAATAAGCAGGGTGACAATATACAGCCTTGACGTACTCCTTTTCCTATTTGGAACCAGTCTGTTGTTTCATGTCCAGTTCAAACTGTTGCTTCCTGACCTGCATATAGGTGTCTCAAGAGACAAGTCAGGTGGTCTGGTATTCCTATCTCTTGAAGAATTTTCCACAGTTTATTGTGATCCACACAGTCAAAGGCTTTGGCATAATCAATAAAGAAGAATTAGATGTTTTTTCTGAAACTCTCTTGCTTTGTTGATGATACAGCGGATGTTGGCAATTTGATCTTTGGTTCCTCTGCCACTACTAAAACCAGCCTGAACATCTGGAAGTTCACAGTTCACGTATTGCTGAAGCCTGGCTTGGAGAATTTTGAGCATTATTTTACTAGCGTGTGAGATGACTGCAACTGTGCGGTAGTTTGAGCGTTCTTTGGCATTGCCTTTCTTTGGGATTGGAATGAAAACTGACCTTTTCCAATCCTGTGTCCACTGCTGAGTTTTCCAAATTTGCTGACATAGTGAGTGCAGCACTTTCACAGCATCATCTTTCAGGATTTGAAATAGCTCAACTGGAATTCCATCACCTCCACTAGCTTTATTCATAGTGATACTTTCTTTTCTTTTTTTTTTTTTCTTTTCATTATTTTATTTTATTTTTTCTTTTTTTTTTTAATTTTATTTTATTTTTAAACTTTACATAATTGTATTAGTTTTGCCAAATATCAAAATGAATCCGCCACAGGTATACATGTGTTCCCCATCCTGAACACTCCTCCCTCCCTTTCTAAGGCCCACTTGACTTCACATTCCAGGATATCTAGCTCTAGGTCAGTGATCACACCATCATGATTATCTGGATCGTGAAGATCTTTTTTGTGCAATTCTGTGTATTCTTGCCACCTCTTCTTAATATCTTCTGCTTCTCTTAGGTCCATACCATTTATGTCCTTTATCGAGCCCGTCTTTGCATGAAATGTTCCCTTGGTATCTCTGATTTTCTTGAAGAGATCTCTAGTCTTTCCCATTCTGCTGTTTTCCTCTATTTCTTTTGTATTATTCGCTGAGGAAGGCTTTTTTGTTTGTTTGTCTGTTTTTGTTTTTTTTTGTTTTTGTTTTAATCTCTTCTTGCTATTCTTTGGAACTCTGCTTTCAGATGCTTATATCTTTCCTTTTCTCCTTCGCTTTTTGCTTCTCTTCTTTTCATAGCTATTTGTAAGGTCTCCCCAGACAGCCATTTTGCTTTTTTGCATTTCTTTTCCATGGGGATGGTCTTGATCCCTGTCTCCTGTACAATGTCATGAACCTCAGTCCATAGTTCATCAGGCACTCTATCTATCAGATCTAGTCCCTTAAGTCTATTTCTCACTTCCACTGTATAATCATAAGGGATTTGATTTAGGTCATAACTGAATGGTCTAGTGGTTTTCCCCACTTTCTTCAATTTAAGTCTGAATTTGGCAATAATGAGCTCATGATCTGAGCCACAGTCAGCTCCTGGTCTTGTTTTTGCTGACTGCATAGAGCTTCTCCATCTTCGGCTGCAAAGAATATCATCAATCTGATTTTGGTGTTGACCATCTGGTGATGTCCATGTGTAGAGTCTTCTCTTGTGTTGTTGGAAGAGGGTGTTTGCTATGACCAGTGCGTTCTCTTGGCAAAACTCTATTAGCCTTTGCCCTCCTTCATTCCGTATTCCAAGGCCAAATTTGGCTGTTACTCCAGGTGTTTCTTGACTTCCTACTTTGTGTGTTTCTACTTTTTGTGTGTGTTACAGCTAGCCAAAATAATATTTTTCATGTCTGGCAAGAGAAATCACATTGGTAACTATTAGTATATGCATAATCCCATGATGATTTCAAGAATTTACATTTCATGTTTGTCAATCAGAAAGTTCATAAATATGCTGTTAATATCACAATTCTGAAGAGATTAGTAATAAAATTTTTAGGAAGCTGATCACTATTAACATCAATCTATGATTAGAAATAGCACTCAGAAGCATACATTCAAATGATAAATACAGAAGGCAACTTTCTTTCTGATTTAAAATCTTCTTAAAATTTTGCTCTACGTGGGTAAATATTAGCAACCAATATTAAAATAAAACTACTTTAAACAATCTTAGATATTCAGTGTGGTGCAGTGGAAAGCACTAAGACTTAAACCTGAGTTTGGTAGGCAGAATTCCAAAATTCTCCTCCATCCCAAGATTTCCAGTCCTAATTGCTAAAACTATGAATGTAATGAGATATTACATTATGTTACATGGCAAAGGGGATTTTCCATATGTGATTAAAGTAACTAATCAGATGACTCTGAATTAATAGGAAAGAAGATCATGGCTCAGATGGTAAAATGTCTGCCTACAATGCAGGAGGCCCGGGTTTGATCCCTGGGTCAGGAGGAGCCCCTGGAGAAGGAAATGTCAACCCACTCCAGTACTCTTGCCTGGAAAATCCCATGGACAGAGGATCCTGGCAGGCTACAGTTCATGGGGTCCCAAAGAGTTGGACATGACTGAGAGACTTCACTTTCACTTTCAAGATTATCTAGGTGGACCCAATATAATTGCATGAACCCTTTAAAAACGGAGAAAATCACAGAACATATCATTACTGGTTTGAAAATGGAGAGGGCTGTGTCAAGGAATGTGGGTAGCTTCTAGAAGCCAAGAGCAACCCTGGACTGACACCCAGCTAGGAAATAGATACACAAGTCTTACAATTGAAATGAACTAGATTCTATCAACAAGGTCAATGAGCCCATGAGCACATTCTACCCCGGAGCTCCCAGATAAGAGCCCACCCTGAACAGCACCTCAATTTCAGCCTTGTAAGACTATGAATACAGTCAAGTTTCTCCAGACTCCTGACAAATAGAACTGTGAGTCAACAAATGGTGTTGTTTTAAGTTGCTAAATTTGAGGCAACTGCTTGCACAACAGAAAACTAATATACTAGTTTTGACATTATTGAGCTGTGTGCCCTCTGGTAAATTGCATGACTATTCTAAATGTGTTATTTATTTTGACAGTTGGAAATGTAAACTAAATAATCCATGAGTCTGATCACTAGAACCATGTTACATTTCTGGTCAAAAGCAGATAATTCATTAAATTCTAAGTATATGTAGTTCTCTATCTTCTCATACATCTATTTTAGTTCATATTTTAAGTAAAACTGCTGGGTTGCTTATATGTAAAATTACTCCAAAAATGGGGAAAATGTGTACAAAAAACAACAGCATTGTCTTCACCTTATTGTTGTGTGCAGAAAATTCATCAATATATATGAACACCAGTTTAAAGGCTAAAAGTTCTATATGACTTAAAAGAAGGAAATTATGACACGTGCAATAACATGGATGAAAACTGAGGACATTATGCTAAGTGAAATAAGGAAGTCACAAAAATACAAATGTTATGATTCCAGTTATATACAAGGTATTTAGAATAACTGGGGCTTCCCTGGAATTCAGGGGTAAAGAATCCACCTGCAGTGCAGGAGACTTGGGTTTGATCCCTGAGTCGGGATTCTCCCTGCCCCACCACTCACCCCCACTGCCCAGAGAAGGAAATGACAACCTACACCAGTCTTCTTGCCTGGGAAAATTTCATGGAGAGACAAGCCTGGCAGGCCACAGTCCATGGGGTCACAAAAGAGAGGGACATGACTTTAGTGATTAAACAACAACATCTAGAAGAATTAAATACTCATGGAAGCAGAAAGCAGAAATATGTTTTCCAGGCTCTGGGAAGCAGGGGAAATGAGAGTTGTTGTCCAATGGGCATAGAATTTCAGTTTTGCTAGATCAAAAAGTTCAGGATTGACACCCACACACTAAGAACTCATCTCAGTATTCTGTAAACCTAACCCTAACCCTATCTCTGTAATAGCCTATACAGTAAAAAGTAGAAATGTTAGTTGCTCAGTCGTGCCTGACTCTTTGCAACCCCATGGACTATAGTCCATCAGGTTTCTCTGTTTATGTGGAGAAAGAATCTTAAAAAGAGAGAGAGAGAGAGAGAGAGGACATATGTATAATATATTAACTTTGCTGCAAACCCGAAAATAACACAACATTGTAAATGAACTATACCCAAATAAAAATTATAAAAAATAGGAAAACAATTTTAAGAAGCTGAGATCTGTTTCACAACTATGTGATTATAGTTAAAATTCTTGATAGTTTGTTGGTTGGTTAGTCGCTGTCATGTGAGACTCTTTTGTGACCCCACAAACTGTAGCCCACCAGGCTCCTCTGTCCATGGGATTTCCAAGGCAAGAATACTGGAGTGGGTTGCCATTTCCTTCTCCAGAAGATATTCTCAACCCAGGGATTGAACCCAAATCTCCTGCATTGGCAGGCAGATTCTTTACCACTGAGCCACCAGGAAAGCCTTAACATTATTGAACTGTACATTTAAAATGGTATACAGGAAAAATTGCATATTACACATATTTTACAAAAAAAATCTTAAATAAATAAATAAAATGGTTAAGATGATATACTTTATGATATACTTTGTTATACATATTTTACCACAATTTTTAAAAGTGCTATATAAATGCAACAGTAATATTACTATGTGAGTGAAAGTTGCTCAATCATGCCCGACTCTTTGCGACCCCATGAACTACATAGCCCATGGAATTCTCCGGGCCAGAATATTGGAGTGGGTAGTCTCTCTCTTCTCCAGGGGATATTCCCAACCCAGGGATAAAACCCAGGTCTCCCACATTACAAGTGAATTCTTTACCAGCTGAGCCACAAGGGAAGCCCAAGAATACTGGAGTGAGTAGCCTATCCCTTCTCCAGCAATCTTCTGCTTAAGTTAAAATCTCCAATGAAATCATTTTGAATACCAGAAATGTCTAGCCAGAGAGATATATCCTGCATTACATATTAGAAAAGTAGTCTCATCTGAATGCTAGTACTGAAAGAATTACCTACTCGCTCAACTATCTCCTACTACATACTTAATTTACATCCTGAGATACCCTTACTTGTAAGGCAAAATTCAAGAGCTCAACATTTACATTTTAATTGCACAACTCTAATTTTTCTTAAGGTAACTGTAATATATAAACATGCAGATTTCTTCCTCATTTTCCTACCCCATTCCTTACTTTGACAGGAAAACTTTTAAGGCATTCCTCCCCCTCAAAACTTTTCCCCTCCATCACTTTCCTGCTTTGAAATTAAAATTTTCATCAATGAGAGAATAGCTCATAGCAGTTGACTAGGAAATAAAGAACTAAATTTTAATTTACTTTGTCACTGATTGTGACATAATCATGGATAAGTTACTAAATTTTAGTAAATAGGCATGAAGATCTTCAAGGTTACCATGGCAGTCAACATTAATTTATAAGGTTCCCTGCCCACATCATTTTCATTTTCAAGTCAGGTAAATTTGGGCTTCCCTGGTGGCTCAGATAGTAAAGAATCTGCCTGCAATGCAGGAGACCTGGGTTCAATCCCTGGGTCAGGAAAATCCCCTGGAGAAAGAGGGAATGGCAACCCACTCCAGTATTCTTACCTGGAGAATTCCATGGACAGAGAAGCCTGGCAGGCTATAGTCCATGAGGTTGCAGTCAGACATGGATGACAATCTAACACTTGAGCTTTCAAATTTGGGTAGATTCAACCATCACAAATAAATCTTGACACAGTGCAGCCTGGATACAGATTAACACATTTTTCTAAAAATACATTTTTCTTCCTAAGTCAAGATTCCCATGAAGCAACACAATTCAATAGGCCAGCAAGAAACTGAACCCAGAAACTGGATTTATTTTTGCCATTGATGCAGATTGTGACCCTGAGAAGCAACTTCCCCATACTTCAGTATCATCATCTGCTAAATGGAGATAAATACATAAATCTAAATAAATAAATAAATCAAATAAATAAAAATTATTTGATTCAAGGAATTATGAAAAACTGGAATCTCCTCTAAGTTCCTCCACAATAAAAGAATGTGCAAGAAGAAAAACAGCTAATGTGTGAGCACATTTGAGCAGAATTTTCTGATTTAAATAGATTCTTGCTTTATTATAATAGTTGTGTGGTGAACATATACCACTTAAAATGACAAAATTTTTCCCAATATAGGGAGGGAAAGGGTGTAAAAATAAATTAGAAACCTTTTCAGTTTACATGAGGGAACTGTGATTATAAATGAGAAATGAGAGTATGCATTTATTTGGTGTGGTTTTGCTTTTGTTTTTTGTTTCATATCATTATCTAGACCATTATTCTTGGTGGTGGTGATGGTTTAGTCACTAAGTTGTGTCTGATGCTTGCAACCCCCTGCACTGTAGCCCACCAGGATCTTCTGTCCATGGGATTCTCCAGGCAAGAATACTGGAGTGAGTTGCCATTTCCTTCTCCAGGGGATCTTCCTGACCCAGGAATCAAACCCGGGTCTCCTGTATTGTGGGCAGATTCTTTACTGACTGAGCTAAGAGGGAAGCCCTAATCATTACACTTATATTAATATTATTATAATTATTGTACTAGAAAAATTTTTTTTGTGACAGAATCTCACAGTTTATATATTCACTGTCTTTGAACTTTCTCTTTCTGGAGGTTATTTGTTTTTTGCTTTGAAAGTGAAACTGAAAGTCACTCAGTCCTGTCTGACTCTTTGCGACCCCATGGACTATACAGTCCATGGAATTCTCCAGGCCAGAATACTGGAGTGGGTAGCCTTTCCCTTCTCCAAGGGATCTTCCCAACTCAGAGAATGCTATTTTCTGGCACAGCAGGGTAGACAATAACACACATGCAGTTAAATAACATTCCCTCTTAAGGCAGAAGAATATAGATAGAAATAAACTTTTATATATTAAAATTAAAAGTATTTCATCAATGATAATTTTCCCAAGACAAATTCAACTAACTTGTTTCTAAAACATAATTGCCAAATATAATTCAAAACCTGCTGTAAGCAGTAAAAACCTTTTGTTTTTACTTTTTGAGAAGAAAAAAATTACATTTATCAAGGTCAGAACCACAGAAGATTTAAAATTCTTAAACAGTTCTGGCAATTTAACCCCATCAATGGGGTATACTGAGAGCAATGTTAGTATCCACCTCATGAAAGAGCTGGTGATGACCTCACTCTAACCCTCTTTCCATTTTCAGAATAGCAGGGCATTTTCTGCATGTGTACAACACTTTAATATTTCTAGGCATCGCATGAATGTAAATTAGATTTATCTCAGTACCATGGAAAAGTTAGCATCTTGTCCCAACCTGTCT
Organism: Bubalus bubalis; assembly: GCF_019923935.1. Classification (NCBI taxonomy): domain Eukaryota; kingdom Metazoa; phylum Chordata; class Mammalia; order Artiodactyla; family Bovidae; genus Bubalus; species Bubalus bubalis. The sequence goes on along the minus strand of NC_059181.1, from coordinate 76,800,872 downwards.
GTTGAAAAAAAAAAAAATTAGATGTAAATAATAGACTATAGCTACTTGTCTAACTCTAAATTTCTTGTTGATAGGGACTATCCCTTACTGAACATGTAGTGCTTGATTGTGCCTAACAAAATCCTTGGTACAAAGTAAACATCATCTAGGAAGGAAGGAAGGGATGGAGGGAGAATTATTTTTCATGTTTTATCAGGATGCTTTGTATTGTGCTATGTAAGCACTTTTGTGAGATTCGTTTGGAGCTTTGGAGGTACAAGCAAGAGCCAAATACATTGATTTTCTCCTGAACTCTCCCAGAACTGGTTTAAAATACCAAAATCAACAGGTGGCAGGGTTATCAATTAGTGGAACAAGAGATAATTACACTGAATATTTTTGCAATCTAAACTTTTGAAAGAAAACCTTTTTAAAAAATTTGCAGAATACAAAAACCAAAAAGTATTTTCCTTTAGTTTTCATGTAATATTTAAATAAAGGGATTTATTCTATTTCAAATGCACTTGGTTAGAAAGCCATCTACAAGTTTAGTTTGAAAACTGGGGAAGCAATGCCAGTGAAGCAACACAGTTTCTATTTAATTCTCAATTTACATTAAGCCACAGGAAAACTAATAATTCCAAATAAACTTCAAAGTAAAAGTGAGGAAGGAAGGGGTTTTGCATTCTCCTAAACCCTTGCTGAGGGTTTCCCTGGTAGCTCAACTGGTAAAGAATCCACCTGCAATGCAGGAGACCCCAGTTTCATTCCTGAGTTGGGAAGATCCCCTGGAGAAAGGACAGGCTACCCACTCCAGTATTTTGGGGCTTCCTTGGTGGTTCATTTGGTAATGAATCCACCTGCAATTCAGGAGACCTGTGTTCAATCCCTGAGTTGGGAAGATCCCCTGGAAGAGGGCATAGCAATCCACTCCAGTATTCTTGCCTGGAGAATTCCCATTGCCAGAGGAGCCTGGTGGGCTTCAGTCCACGGGATTGCAAAGAGTTAGACACGACTGAGTGCCTAATCACAAACCCTTGCCAAGAAGTTATTGTGTCCTTTATCTCCCTGTCTTCCAGAAAGTTACTGGTTGTGTTAAAGTAGTCATTTACCCTTTAGATATAACATATTATGAGATGCTTTTCAATGACTATTAGCAGCTAAAAGGTGCAAACTCTCTGTAAAGCTTCCTTTAAATTCTTGCATTTAGAGGAGCATTTCACAAATCCATCTTCACAACCACACACATTATCATTTACACATTAACTACAACAGTGCTTCACCTTAGGTCTGTTGCCAAGCATAATCATTTTAAATCTTTTAATCCTTTCTTAAAAGGATAATTATAAATGTGAAAAAAGCAGCAAAGAAAAGATGTTAAGAAAGTATTTAGAATAATCTCTTCCATTTGAATACAGGAAAGCTGATAAAATAAAGAATTAGGAGGTGAAAAAATTCACCAAATGTATTTTTTGGTGAGAGGTAACATGTCAAATGCAAGGCATGATATATTAAACTGAAGGTGTGATAAACCTAATTGTCCCAAGCACACCCAACCTGCCTTTGTGCTGGAAGGACAGGAAAGCTCACAAACATTGTTCATTGGAATCTACGGGTAAAAAACCAGCAATAAAATATACATGCAAAAGGATACTTACTGCGTGTACTTCCCATGAGTTGGGGCTGTCCAACAACTTAGCAACTATATTTCCCTAAAGATAAATAGCATGTTTATTTAAATGGTCTTTTGTTATAATCTGAATGCATATAGTCTAATCTTGAAGTCACTTCCTTTACACTACAGGTGTTTCCCTTTAGCTAATTAAGCATAACATTGTGCAATTATCAGTGTTCTAAAATTGGTGGTTAATCACCTCTGACTAAGAGTACTACAGAAGGTCTAAGCAAGTTGTGTTCCAGATAAATTGCAATGAATTGCATTTACTATCCGTCCTCTAAAGCACTACACTGGAAGTTCATAGCTTAGTTTTCAAGATTTCTACTTTAAATGGCATTGTTTTCATTTTTACAACTTCATTCCTTGAAGGAGTAAACAGTAGTGTGGGATATGAATAAAAGATGTTCTTAGAGGAACGTGAGTCAAAGACATGGGGATTTTGCTCAAATATTCCTACTTGTAGTGTTGGAAAATTCTTTGTTTTTTTGTTTGTTTTGTTTTGTTTTTTAACCAGGAAATGTCCTGATTAATGTTAAGGTTTACATCCTCCTATGAGCCAGCACCTATTACTTACTCAAAGTAATATTTTTAATATATACAAAAATTAGTAATCCATTACCAAAGTTATGGATATTGTGTTTAAATAGAATATAGACAAAATCATGAAATTCACAAGTCAAATGTATGTATCTGTGTGTGTGTATGTACAATAAACTGAAACTCAGAACCCAAGTGAGGAAAAAAAGACCTTGACTCTGATCCCCAGTCTGTCATTTGTGCTCTCAAAGCATTGATATGCTAAAACCAACTTTTACCAGCTTTCAAGTGCCAGTTGCATCAACTCCTAACTTTACATTGAGGATATCATGTTGGTAGCTTGAAATAGGCTGTGATGGGAGTGTTAATACCACAGAAGTCAGCAAACACTACAAATCAGGGCTCCATTCCCACCCTAACCCCTAGCCAGTTATTAAACATTTACTAGCACATAACTGTCTGAAAGGAAAGCATGGTGGTCATGTCTTCTAAATCAAGTAATTGTTTATTTGACCAGGTAATTTTCATATTTTATATAACTGAAGATAAAACTATTCTACCTACAATGAAATATCATGAAGAAATACAATGTAAATTGCCTGATTTTAGTAAAACTTAACTGTGAGTAACATATTCATATACGAAAAGATATGGAAAGCTGTTTTCCTAAATATTTAGCAGTAGTGAAAATAAGCATATTTAGAAGCATGAGAGTGTTACAACAAACTTGGAACCACCATTATAATCTCCACAATCTTGGGAGAGCCACTTGTACATTATTCCTCTATATTTGTAAGCTGAATATACCAGCTTAAATAACTTCTTCTGTTCCTTCTATTTAACACTATAAGGATCTTTGTGATAATACAAAGAAGCCTTCATTTGCCTCCATACAGATAATTTTTCCTGTCTTTTTATGGGGAAAAAAGCAGTCAGGGTGGCTTATGAACACTTTGATAGCAACTCCCACCCTTTGGAGTATCAGGGGCTTTTTTGTTTGATCTTCCTACATTTTCAATAATTCATCTTTTTTGTATATTAACTATCCACAAAGGTAGATGGGTAGCACACTAAACCAACTGCATTCTGCACAATAATGTCCTTACTTACAGTAAACATTAACTTTTTCAAATTCAAACTTGTTTTTTATAATCTGAGTAGGATATTTCAAAAGAAATAAGCTGCCTATGTATACACTTGTAGTTAATGTTATTAGATTAAAATTTTGATATGATGCAAACATTCAGAGTACTGATCATTTTTTAAAGCTAAGTATATGTCAACAGAATACATCATGTGAAATGCTGGGCTGGCTGATGAAATGGAAATGCTAGCATTTCCAAAACATTTAATGCTAATGTTCCTGGAATCAAGATTGCCAGGAGAAGTATCAGTAACCTCAGATACACAGATGATACCACCCTTATGGCAGAGAGTGAAGAGGAACTGAAGAGCCTCTTAATGAAAGTGAAAGAGGAGAGTGCAAAAGCTGGCTTAAAGCTGAACATTCAAAAAACTAAGATCATGGCATCCAGTTCCATCACTTCATGGCAATCAGCTAGGGAAACAATGGAAACAGTGACAGACTTTATTTTCTTGGGCTCCAAAGTCATTGCAGATGGTGACTGCAGCCATGAAATAAAAAGATGCTTGCTCCTTGGAAGAAAAGTTATGACCAACCTAGACAGCATGTTTAAAAGCACAGACATCACTTTGCCAACAAAGGTCCATCTAGTCAAAGCTATGGTTTTTCTAGTCGTCATGTATGGATGTGAGAGTTGGACTATAAAGAAAGCTGAGCACCAAAAAATTTATGCTTTTGAACTGTGGTGTTGTAGAAGACTCTTGAGAGTCCTTTAGACTGCAAGGAGATCAAACCAGTCCATCCTAAAGGAAATCAGTCTTGAATATTAATTGGAAGGACTGATGCTGAGGCTGAAACTCCAATACCTTGGCCACCTGATCTGAAGAACTGACTCAGTGGAAAAGATCCTAATGTTGGGAAAGGTAGAAGGCACAAAGAGAAGGGGATGACAGAGGATGAGATGGTTGGATGGCATCACTGACTCAATGGACATGAGTTTGAGCAAGCTCCGGGGTTTGGTGATGGACAGGGAAGCCTAGCATGCTGCAGTCCTTGGGGTCACAAAGAGTCAGACATGAGTAAGCAACTAAACTGAACTGATATGTCAGCAAAGAAATACAAAGCAAGTGAATTATCAACTTTTAACCACAATTACTTATAAGTAATATATAAATTAAAACTGACTAGATTGAGAGTGATAAGGACAATAATGAATTGATTTCATATTTCAGACTCTGAGATTATATACTTTTGAGAGAAATTCTATTCAACAGGCAGGCAAAAATGTAAACATCCAAGTGCTAAGAGAAAATATCAGCATATGAATGAATTGGTTTATGCCTGGTATGATTTCTATAATCATAACTATAAAACCAGCAAGTCATAACTATGAAACAGGTATGATTCTTACTTACATTAAAATCCAAAGTACAAAAAAAAATCCAAAATAAAAAAGGTCGAGGTTGACTGCTGAATACAATAACTGCCAGTGTCCTAAACAGGGACAGTTCTGAGGAATGTTTCACAGTATGTATATTGTGGAATGTACAGATAATGTGATGTGCAGCAATTAAAAGCATTTCCACAACATTTAAAGTTAATAATATGCTAATATTATGTCTATGCCAGGGACATAGCTATCAATCTTTTGGTAAATCATCTAACTGTAAATGCAAACTATATTTGCACAGTCATTGTTCAGACATATGCTAAAACTGTGATTACTCACTTACCTGTTTAATAATAATGGATTTGGTATCAAAGAAATAGTTTATCATAGTTTTAGCTTTTATAAGTAATTCACTTCTTTCATTTAAACTATACTTTTATGATAATAGTTACAGCTTAAATACAGAAATTTACACATCAAAATACCTCTTATTTTATGTAGCCCCATTTGGCTACTGAGCAATTGAAATATGGTGAGTACAAATCGTGATGATGTGAAATAAAAATACCGACTGGATTTTTAAATCTTGGTACAAAAAATTAATAATGCAAAATGTATCATTAATAATTTTATATTATTACATGTCACAATGATATCACTTTGGATATATTGGGGTCAATAGAATGTATTACAATTAATTTTACTTATTTTTTTTTACTTATTAAATGTGGAATCTAGATAACTTAAAATTACACTAGACATCACATTTGGTGGCTCATATTGTATTTCTACTGGACAACACTGGTTTAGAATATATATATATATTCATCTGTAAATATTAGTGCATCAAATGATGCTCTTGTTTGTTAACCTCATTTAACTGATATTTTATTAAAAGTCTGAGAAAGACAAGATAAAGAGCAATAAAAGTGTTACTTGGTGATTTAGAGGAAGAAAAGAAATATGTATAGTGGCTTATTTCAGAAAAAAAATATAAGATTAAGTATATTGATTGGAAGATGTCAAAGTTGGGAGATAGGTGCCCAATGACAGCTCTGAATTTTAATCATTTATTTGTATTGAACACTTCATTTATTCATTACACTCATCTTTATTGTGACATTTCTTATATCCTAGTCAGATATCTTCATGTAACTCTCCAATTTAAAATTTAATTAACGTTTTATTTCCATGTCTTTCTTTCTACTTACTTACATATATTATTGATGCTAAAAAAAAATGTTAGGGTATTAGCAATTACTCACTATTTGTGAGTGTTAAAAGTTGAGCCAGAAAATACATTTTCTAATTTAGAAAGTTTCAAATCAAGAACAGTCCTTACAAATAATTGTTGTTGTTATTGTTCTTTATTTATTTTATTTTTTAACTTTACAATATTGTATTGGTTTTGCCATATATCAACATGAATCCACCACAGATATACACGTGTTCCCCATCCTGATCCCTACACCCTCCTCCCTCCTTGTACCATCCCTCTGGGTCATCCCAGTGCACCAGCCCCAAGCATCCATGTATAATATCATACATGAAACAAATAATTTTTTAAATGCACCTCCTTAAACCCTTCTTCAGTTGCTAAAGCCTTGTTCCATTTATGCAAAATGTCACAGCTACATCTTCGTGTAAGTTTGCTATACTATTTTCTCACTTGTAGCCATGTGGATTTCACTGCCATTCAGAATTAGGCAAAGATAGCACCCATGGTCTCCATTTAGGCCACACTAATGGGCTGAAAGCATCTTGTTGCCTTCTAAGTCAAAGGCATGAAATAGACCTCCAAGAATTATGGCCAGAGCTTGACTTTGGGGCCTTGCTTTGGACAGATCATTTTTCATGACAAACAAGATTGCTTCTGTCTTAGTCTCATTCTAAAATCCAAGTGAAAAGATTGAATTATTATTATAAAGGCTGTTACTTGAGGCAGTTGTGTAACAAAGAACCAAAGATGTTTTAAATTCGTTTAATATTATGTAGACCAGGTTTTCAGCCTATTTCCAGCTGTACCTGGGGCGAGTAATTTGATACTAAGCAAGTCATTTAACCTATGGGTCTCCGATTCTTAATTTGCAAATTGTCAGTATTAACACCTACCTTTCAGAGTTTTATAAAAGATACACACACACACACACACACACACACACACACACAACCTGGTACATTGTCTTTAATAATTGTGCTTAATAATTTGACAGCTATTACCAGTGGTAGTGTTGTAATTAAGAATCTTAGAATTGTTAAATTGATATAGTTTATTTAATTGGTATAACATTTTCCTTTCACTGTAGGATAGAACATAATGAGTATCTTATTTTGCTTTTCTCAAATTTCTTATCCACATTGTCTGAGTAAACCTCATTAGAACTCCATAAGCAGTCTAACGTTTTAAACCACAAATGATAACATAAAGAAAAACTACTACTCATGTTTCATTGAGGGTTTATATTCACCTTTTTCCATTTCGTTAGACTTAACTCAAGACAGATGCAGGTCTGAGACAAAGAGGAAAATCATTTAAACTGGTTTTAGAGACAGTTGTGTTATAGCAGAAAACACTTGAATCCATCCATACCTGCTATGGTAAATAACACATACAAATAACTGGAAATAATTAATTCATGTTTCAGAAAAATATGCTTGTTTTATTTCTTTATTTTTATTTATTTAAATAAAACACAAGGGCAAGAGAATTCACCATTAGGGAAAAATTTATGATATGGGCCATGTTTTATTTAAAATAAAGATGATACTTAGATCTTTGTTTTGCTTTTAAAAAAAAATGTATTTATTTTAATTGGAGGCCAATTAACTTACAATATTATATTGGTTTTGCCATACATCAACATGAATTTGCCATGGGTGTTCACGTGTTCCCCATCCTGAACCCCCCTCAAACCTCCCTCCCCATACCATCCCTCTGGGTCATCCCAGTGCACCAGCCCCAAGCATCCTGTATCCTACATCGAACCTGGACTGGTGATTCATTTCACATATGATATTATACAGGTTTCAATGCCATTCTCCCAAATCATCCCACCCTCGCCCTCTTCCACCAAGTCCAAAACACTGTTCTATACATCTCTGTCTTTTTTGCTGTCTCGCATACAGAGTTATCATTGCCATCTTTCTAAAATCCATATATATGCATTCGTATACTGTATTGGTGTTTTTCTTTCTGGCTTACTTCACTCTGTATAATAGGCCCCAGTTTCATCCACCTCATGAGAACTGATTCAAATGTATTCTTTTTAATGGCTGAGTAATACTCCATTGTGTATATATACCACTGCTTTCTTATCCATTCGTCTGCTGATGGACATCTAGGTTGCTTCCATGTCCTGGCTATTATAAACAGTGCTGCAATGAACATTGGGGTACACATGTCTCTTTCAATTCTGGTTTCCTCAGTGTATATGCCCAGCAGTGGGATTGCTGAATCATAAGGAAGTTCAATTTCCAGTTTTTTAAGGAATCTGCACACTGTTCTCCATAATGGCTGTACTAGTTTGCATTCCCATCAACAGTGTAAGAGGGTTCCCTTTTCTCCACACCCTCTCCAGAATTGATTACTTGTAGACTTTTGGATAGCAGCCATTCTGACTGGCGTGAAATGGTACCTCATTGTGGTTTTGATTTGCATTTCTCGGATAATGAGTTATGTTCAGCATCTTTTTGTGTGTTTGTTAGCCATCTGTATGTCTTCTTTGGAGAAATGTCTGCTTAGTTCTTTGGCCCATTTTTTGATTAGGTCGTTTATTTTTCTGGAATTGAGCTTCAGGAGTTACTTGTATATTTTTGAGATTAATTCTTTGTCAGTTGCTTCATTTGCTATTATTTTCTCCCATTCTGAAGACTGTCTTTTCACCTTTCTTATAGTTTCCTTTGTTGTGAAGAAGCTTTTAATTTTAATTAGGTCCCATTTGTTTATTTTTGCTTTTATTTCCAATATTCTGGGAGGTGGGTCACAGAGGATCCTGCTGTGATTTACGTCGGAGAGTGTTTTGCCTATGTTCTCCTAGATCTTTGAAGACTCATGTATTCGATAGATATTTTACTGAAATGCAAAATGTAGATTATACGGCATTTAGTAAAACTCCCTCATCTTGATGATTAACAAACTTAAAGCTGAAGAGAGGTGAGCTGATCAGTTAAAGATCACCTAACAAGTGAGAAACACTGGACTGGAAGAAACACAAGCTGGAATCAAGATTGCTGGGAGAAATATCAATAACCTCAGATATGCAGATGACATCACCCTTATGGCAGAAAGTAAAGAGGAACACAAAAGCCTCTTGATGAAAGTGAATGTGGAGAGTGAAAAAGTTGGCTTAAAGCTCAACATTCAGAAAACGAAGATCATGGCATCTGGTCCCACCACTTCATGGGAAATAGATGGGGAAACAGTGTCAGACTTTATTTTTCTGGGCTCCAAAATCACTACAGATGGTGACTGTAGAGCGTTCAGGATGGGGAACACATGTATACCTGTGGCGGATTCATTTTGATATTTGGCAAAACTAATACAATAGTTTAAAGTTTAAAAATAAAATAAAATTAAAAAAAAAAAAGAAAAAAAAAGCAATCGTGAGGCTTCCCTGGTGGCTCAGTAGAAAAGAATCTGCCTGCTAATGCAAGAAACATGAGTTTGACCCCTAGTCCAGGAAGATCTACATGCAGAGGAGTAACTAAGCCCATGCACCACAACTACTGAGCCTGTGCTCTAGAACCCAGGAATCACAATTACTGAGCCCAGATGCCCTAGAGTTCACCTTCTTCAACAGAGAAGCCACCACAATGAGAAGCCCAAGGACCACAATTACAGAGTAGCCCCAGCTCACCACAACTAGAGAAAAGCCAGTGCAGCAATGAAGACCCAGAACAGCCAAAAATAAATAAATGAGTGTTTTGTTTTGTTTAAGGAAAAAAAAAAAAAAAAGACGCTTACTCCTTGGAAGGAAAGTTATGACCAACCTAGATAGCATATTCAAAAGCAGAGACATTACTTTGCTGACAAAGTTTCATCTAGTCAAGGCTATGATTTTTCCTGTGGTCATGTATGGATGTGAGAGTTGGACTGTGAAGAAGGCTGAGCACCGAAGAAATGATGCTTTTGAACTGTGGTGTTGGAAAAGACTCTTGAGAGTCCCTTGGACTGCAAAGAGATCCAACCAGTCCATTGTGAAGGAGATCAGCCCTGGGATTTCTTTGGAAGGAATGATGCTAAAGCTGAAACTCCAGCACTTTGGCCACCTCATGCGAAGAGTTGATTCATTGGAAAAGACCCTGATGCTAGGAGGGATTGGGGGCAGGAGGAGAAGGGGACAACAGAGGATGAGATGGCTGGATGGCATCACTGACTCGATGGACATGAGTTTGGGTGAACTACAGGAGTTGGTGATGGACAGGGAGGCCTGGCGTGCTGTGATTCATGGGGTCGCAAAGAGTCAGACACAACTGAGCGACTGATTTGATCTGATCTCTGAACAAGCTACTGAGTCAAAGCTGATATGTAGCTTCATCACTTGTAGTATTCTTTCAACTGCACCATTCAATCATCTTTCTTTAATCTTCCTTAAATTTTGAGAGCATCCTTCTGACACTTATAAAGACAACATTTTCAAAAATGTTTTTGCTGTTTTCATGGTCAAAATATGTTCTCAAAATATTTCCATAGGGTGATTGTTGGGAAGGAGAGAGGCTCTCTTTGTGAAAATAAAGGGTGGAAACATTTTGAAAATGCTCTGAAAACATTTGGCTGCCTTAACAGACTTAAAGAAAACATTTATTTTGGCCACAGTGACTAAAACATTTGCTTCCTTTGGAAATGCTTGCTGCCAAAATAAAGATTTGTTTCTTTTTTCATATAGAAGCAAACATTGTGTTAAATGAAATATTTTATGTTATTGTATACATTATTTGAATATTGATTATGACCACTCTTAGCGGCATCACTGTGCATAGAGTTTGTTTTATAAAGAAATTAGGGACCCTTGTATTTCAAAAAAGATTTAACATTCTGAAATGGCAACTGTAGTGCAGCAAAATACCTACATGAGTAATGAAAAATTCAGTCATCCTGTTAAAGAAGTTTGTCCTGTACAATGGTTATGTTCATATAAGTAAAGCATCTGGAATAAAATGCACTGTGTACATCAAATAGCCAGAAGACAGACTGACAGACTAAACTTTTCACATTTTAGGCTATAGTTGTATTTTTTTTAATTATTCTATATTCTAAGGATTTATCTATATTGAGTGAATAATACATATTAAGAAACTTAATTTGCTTCTACCTGGAGGTTATTTCTGATATCTAGCCTGATTTCAATGTATTTCACATATGTTATAATTTTGGTTAGTGGTCTTCAGCTCTAATCCTCCAAATAAAGTCACCTACAATTACATTCATGAATCTATACAGGCATTAATTGAAAGGAGCCACTACTTCTATAAGAGATGTACTACAATCCACTACTTTAAAAAATATACCAATGTTAAGACTTTGAGGCTTACAGCAAACCATTACTCACTTAATTTATCGTCTCAGAGGTAAAGTAGTTCACCCTGAAGAAAATGGAAAAGGGAGACAATTTTTATCATAGAAATGAGTAACCTGGTGATTCTCAATTCAAGAAATGCATCAGAATTACATGTGAGGCTTTTAAAAATTACAACTGCCTAGGTCTTACTACAGACCTACTGAATCTCTTTTAAGGGTGAGTTTTAAGCCACAGGAAATCATTATAGAACCTAACCAGCACATAGCCACCTGAAACTTGGATAACTAATGGGACTGAAGTATCTAGGTTTGGTCTTATTCTACTAGAAATAAACAAATTTGGCCAAAGTCAATTGATGGTAACCAGCATTACATTTATTGGCATTATTATTCAGACATAGTCAGACTGACATTACATTTATATTTCTGAGAGCCATCAAAAATGGTTTTCATATTATGTATTGCTTCATATCATGAGATCAGAGATAGCACATTGCTCTAGGATCCACAACTGCCCCCAGCACAGGGATTAGTAATGGAAGTTTACCTTTTTTCATTCACTGTTACATTCTCTAAAGTTAGCCTGGGCTGTTTGTTTTTAGAATGAGACCTACAATATTTTAAGGAGATGTCTACACTTATTATTTTTTCTACTTAGGAAAAAAAGAATACACAATAACTAGCCTCCCTTTTACAATGAATATTCCGAAAATTAAAACAAATGGAGAGGAAATAAGTAGCAGAATGAATAAGAAAACACATGGATGTGCTCTGCAACTATGTCCAAATGGCAGCAAGCAAAAAGAGCTTAAGATTCTTTCTAAAGTAAACTGTGACTTCCTGACTTTGATTATATAGCTTTTCCTTAAGTAAACATTAATGACAAGCCACCTGTACAATCCCACACACAGTGAGGAAATGCCACAATAAAGAGAACTCCACAAACTGCCAGAATACAGAAAGGACACCCCAAACTCAGCAATTTAAACAAGATGAAGAGACAGAGGAATACCCAGCAGATAAAGGAAAAGGATAAATGCCCACCAAACCAAACCAAAGAGGAAGAGATAGAGAATCTACCTGATAAAGAATTCTGAATAATGATAGTGAAATTGATCCAAAATCTTGAAATTAAAATGGAATCACAGATAAATAGCCTGGAGACAAAGATTGAGAAGATGCAAGAAAGGTTTAACAAGGACCTAGAAGAAATAAAAAAGAGTCAATATATAATGAATAATGCAATAAATGAAATTAAAAACACTCTGGAGGCAACAAAGAGTAGAATAACAGAGGCAGAAGATAGGATTAGTGAATTAGAAGATAGAATGGTAGAAATAAATGAAACAGAGAGGGTAAAAGAAAAACGAATTAAAAGAAATGAGGACAATCTCAGAGACCTCCAGGACACTATTAAACGCTACAACATTCGAATCATAGGGGTCCCAGAAGAAGAAGACAAAAAGAAAGACCATGAGAAAATACTTGAGGAGATAATAGTTGAAAACTTCCCTAAAATGGGGAAGGAAATAATCACCCAAGTCCAAGAAACCCAGAGAGTCCCAAACAGGATAAACCCAAGGCGAAACATCCCAAGACACATATTAATCAAATTAACAAAGATCAAACACAAAGAACAGATATTAAAAGCAGCAAGGGAAAAAAAAAAACAAATAACACACAAGGGAATTCCCATAAGGATAACAGCTGATCTTTCAATAGAAACTCTTCAAGCCAGGAGGGAATGGCAAGACATACTCAAAATTTTCATAGAAATGAATGAAAATGAAAACACAACAACCCAAAACCTGTGGGACACTATAAAAGCAGTCCTAAGGGGAAATTTCCTATACACTAATAATGAGAAAACAGAAAGAGAAATTAAGGAAACAATTCCATTCACCTTTGCAATGGAAAGAATAAAATACTTAGGAATATATCTACCTAAAGAAACTAAAGACCTATATATAGAAAACTATAAAACACTGGTGAAAGAAATCAAAGAGGACAATAATAGATGGAGAAATATACCATGTTCATGGATTGGAAGAATCAATATAGTGAAAATGAGTATACTACCCAAAGCAATTTATAGATTCAATGCAATCCCTATCAAGCTACCAACAGTATTCTTCACAGAGCTAGAACAAATAATTTCACAATTTGTATGGAAACACAAAAAACCTCGAATAGCCAAAGCTATCTTGAGAAAGAAGAATGGAACTGGAGGAATCAACCTACCTGACTTCAGGCTCTACTACAAAGCCACAGTTATCAAGACAGTATGGTACTGGCACAAAGACAGAAATATAGATCAATGGAACAAAATAGAAACCCCAGAGACAAATCCATGCACATATGGACATGTTATCTTTGACAAAAGAGGCAAGAATATACAATGGATTAAAGACAATCTCTTTAAAAAGTGGTGCTGGGAAATCTGGTCAACCACTTGTAAAAGAATGAAACTAGAACACTTTCTAACACCATACACAAAAATAAACTCAAAATGGATTAAAGATCTCAATGTAAGACCAGAAACTATAAAACTCCTAGAGGAGAATATAGGCAAAACACTCTCTGACATACATCACAGCAGGATCCTCTATGACCCACCTCCCAGAATATTGGAAATAAAAGCAAAAATAAACAAATGGGACCTAATTAACCTTAAAAGTTTCTGCACATCAAAGGAAACTATTAGCAAGGTGAAAAGACAGCCTTCAGAATGGGAGAATATAATAGCAAATGAAGCAACTGACAAACAACTAATCTCAAAAATATACAAGAAACTCCTACAGCTCAACTCCAGAAAAATAAATGACCCAATCAAAAAATGGGCCAAAGAACTAAATAGACATTTCTCCAAAGAAGACATACAGATGGCTAACAAACACATGAAAAGATGATCAACATCACTCATTATCGGAGAAATGCAAATCAAAACCACAATGAGGTACCATTTCACACCAGTCAGAATGGCTGCGATCCAAAAGTCTACAAGTAATAAATGCTGGATAGGGTATGGAGAAAAGGGAACCCTCTTACACTGTTGGTGGGAATGCAAACTAGTACAGCCACTATGGAGAACAGTGTGGAGATTCCATAAAAAAACTGGAAATAGAACTTCCTTATGATCCAGCAATCCCACTGCTGGGCATATACACTGAGGAAACCAGAAGGGAAAGAGACACGTGTACCCCAGTGTTCATCGCAGCACTGTTTATAATAGCCAGGACATGGAAGCAACCTAGATGTCCATCAGCAGATGAATGTATAAGAAAGCTATGGTACATATACACAATGGAGTATTACTCAGCCATTAAAAAGAATACATTTGAATCAGTTCTCATGAGGTGGATGAACCTGGAGCCTATTATACAGAGTGAGGTATGCCAGAAAGAAAAACACCAATACAGTATACTAACGCATATATATGGAATTTAGAAAGATTGTAACAGTAACCCTGTGTATGAGACAGCAAAAGAGACACTGATGTATAGAACAGTCTTATGGACTCTGTGGGAGAGGGAGAGGGTGGGAAGATTTGGGAAAATGGCATTGAAACATGTAAAATATCATGTATGAAATGAGTTGCCAGTCCAGGTTCAATGCACGATACTGCATGCTTGGGGCTGGTGCACTGGGACGACCCAGAGGGATGGTATGGGGAGGGAGGAGGGAGGAGGGTTCAGGATGGGGAGCACATGTATACCTGTGATGGATTCATTATGATATTTGGCATAACTAATACAATTTTGTAAAGTTTAAAAATAAAATTTTAAAAAAATTAAAAAAAAATAAATGTATGTTATGATGAGGAGGAGAAAATTTTAAACAAAACTTTCATTGAATATTTTCAATAAAGAATTGTCATGTACAAGAAACGTGAGCTTGAAAATTAAATACAGGCAAACACTCTTATATGCATGCTCTGTGAAAGAGATCTATTCTTTAGGAACTGAAATATCAAACTGAATAGATTTAGTGAGACCCTAGCTAGTGAAAAGTGCTCTTTAAATCCTCCTCACCACATTAGGTTTACATGGCCAGTTCTGTGTGAGGCTTACCATTTTCATCATTGGGACCACCACAGTTTCTGACATAGTATCTTAGATGCAAATAAATGTAGGCTGAGTTAGATTACAGAAAAAAAATATACTAAAGTCACAAATCAAACAGAAAATAGTATATAACAGGCTATTTTAAAGAGTTGAAATTATTACAGTCAGAGAAATTACACTTGGAAGTGAGTCCAATTCCAATGAGCCACAGTGGAGAAGAGCTTATCTTCTTTGAGACCTGGAAATACCTAAGTGTTTATGCTTAGCCAGCTTCCATATTCTAACTGAAAAAAGCCTCAAATAGATGCATCCTGATTTTGGTTCTTTTTATTTTCTTTAAAAAATGTATGTGTTAAAATTAGGCACTTATACATTCTGATTCCAGAAGAAGAAATTTGAAAATTCAGTCATGCAGTGCTCTTGGACAAACTCTCTGTCCTTGCCCAGATTTCAGTTAAGGAAGAGTTTTAATTCCATTGTACATCCATTATTATGAGTTTTGTTACTGTTGTTGGGTGATTAAAAGGAAGGGAAAGGACAAATGAACACCTACTATGTATTGTGTGTGCGTGATAAATCACTTCAGTTATGTCCAACTATTTGCAACCCTATGGACTGTAGCCCACCAAGGTCCTCTGTCCACAGGATTCTCCAGGCAAGAATACTGGAGAAGGTTGCTGTGCCCTCCACCAGGGGATCTTCATGACCCAGGGATCAAACCCATGTCTCCTTTAGCTCCTGCATTGCAGGCGGCTTCCTTTTTATTACCATTTATTTTTTAACTGAAGGTTAATTGCTTTACAGAATTTTCTTGTTTTCTGTCAAACATCAACATGAATCATCCATAGGTATATACATGTCCCCTCCCTCTTATCTCCCTCTCCATCCCACCCCTCTAGGTTGATACAGAGCCCCTGTTTGCTGGAAGGTAGTGAGTTATCTTGGAGAAGGCAATGGCACCCCACTGCAGTACTCTTGCCTGGAAAATCCCATGGACGGAGGAGCCTGGTAGGCTGCAGTCCATGGGGTCGCTAGGAGTCGGACATGACTGAGCGACTTCCCTTTCACTTTCATGCATGGGAGAAGGAAATGGCAACCCACTCCAGTGTTCTTGCCTGGAGAATCTCAGGGACGGGGGAGCCTGGTGGGCTTCCGTCTACGGAGCCGCACAGAGTTGGACACAACTGAAGTGACTTAGCAGCAGCAGCAGCAGCAGTGAGTTATCTCAATTGATTGTTCACAGTCAGTTGTAGGCAGATTCTTTACTGCTGAGCCACTGGGGTATGTGCTGAGCATTATGCTAAGGTTTACATCAACTTAATGTGTGTGCTTAGTCTCTCAGTCATGTCTGACACTTTGTGACCCCATGGACTGTATCCCACTAGGCTTCTCTGTCCATTGGGATTCTCCAGGCAAGGATACCGGGGTGTGTTGCCATGCCCTCCTCCAGGGAATCTTCCCAACCCAGGGATCAAACCCAGGTCTCCCACATTGCTGGTGGATTCTTTACCATCTGAGACACCAGAAAGCCCCAGGAAGAGAATCACAACTTAATGGAGGCATTTTTAATTCTCTAAATAATTCCATATGATGGGTACTATTGTCCCTATTTTAAGATGAGAAGCTAATCCTCAGAAAGGCTAAGTTGCTGAAGATGAGCGAATAAATACACCCTGTACCTATCATCTGTCTGACTCTGAATCCACTATATCATATGAATGTATTTCTCAACCTGTTGTTGTTTAGTCTTTAAGTCATGCCTGACTCTTTGCAACCCTGTGGACTATAGCTTGTGAGGCTCCTCTGTCTATGGGATTTCTCAGGCAAGAATACTGGAGTATGTAGCCATCCCCTTCTCCAGGGGATCTTCCTAACCCAGGGATCAAACCTGTGTCTCCAGCATAGACAGGCAGATTCTTTACTGCTGAGCCAACAGGGAAACCCATTTCTCAACATAGTGGAAGACAGAAGAGCACTTCCTCAAAGTGGAAGAAACAAACTCAACAATGATGGAACAGAAAAAGCAGGGGCCTGAAAGTGGGGAGTTGTGTATGGTCATCTCATCTCACTTGAGGCTTGAAATATGTTGCAGCTCCAAGATTTGTCAAACTTGCATAAAGGCCAAACAGATAAAGAGGGCTAGTATTTCACACTAGGAGTAATTTTTAAGTTACATTGCAGAAACCAAATTGGAGAAGGCAATGGCAACCCATTCCAGTACTCTTGCCTGGAAAATCCCATGGACAGAGGAGCCTGGTGGGCTGCAGTCTGTGGGGTCCCGAAGAGTCGGACACGACTGAGCGACTTCACTCTCACTTTTCACTTTCCTGCATTGGAGAAGGAAATGGCAACCCACTCCAGTGTTCTTGCCTGGAGAATCCCAGGGATGGGGGAGCCTCCTGGGCTGCTGTCTATGGGGTCACACAGAGTCGGACATGACTGAAGCGACTTAGTAGCAGCAGCAGCAGAAACCAAATAAGAAGACCCTAGGTTTCACACCTGTAAGCTTGGTGCAAACAAGGGAGATAAGTAAATGATTAAACAACAAAGACTGTGATAGACGAAAACTAAGGGAAAGTGGAGATAGTTAAGAGGAAAGAGTCAGTGAAGATTTTATGGAGAAAAGGAGCCCTTAGTCAGGTCTCAAGTTTGGATGGGTCCTGGACAAGAAGAGGATACACTGTAGATCCATTCCAGACTAAATCATAGAGATAAGAATGAAGCTGAATTGGGACCAGAGAGGAGATAGGCCTGAATGGCAAAAAAATGAGAGTATGACAGAAACAGTGGAAACAAATAACATAAGTTGCATAGAGCTTACCAAGTACTGGGGACATTTCTAAGTGATTTATATTGTCACCTCATTCTGGCAGAAATCCTGAAACTTAGGCACAGTTAAATGATCTGCCCAAAGTCACACAACAGGTAGTGTCAAAGCTGGGATTTGGAACCTATGACATATGATTCCCGAGTTTGTACAATTAACTACTACAATGATATATTAGAGGAAAAACATATTCAAGCAAAGACATATAGGTACCATTTCTCTAAAGTCAACAATTAAACTTTCCAACGTAAATTACGAGAAAGCAAATATATAGGAAAAATAGGTAAGAACTAGATATAGCCCATAACTGTTCGAGATTTATAAATTACTTATGGGCAATGTGATTTACTATAAACTACAAATAAGTTGAAACATATTTTAAAAGAAAGAACAACATTTACAGTAAACTTTAAGTGGGTCTATTAAATTTACATCCTTTTAATTCAAAATGTGATAACATAGAAAAATTAAGTGGAAAATTTCAAAGATTTTTTATTTGCCTCTTTTATACTAATCTTTATATTACATGATGTTAGAAATACTATGATCAAACAGAGGTTAAAACTATACATGCACAAAGCTACATCTATACACACTACATATCTAAGAGCAAAGGCAGATAGTCAGCTCTGTCTCTATTGACTATTTTAAGTATTTTTAAGATAGTAACATATAGGAAGTCATGTACAGTATTAATATTCCAACAGTCTATACTAAGAAATGTCATCTGTAATTACCATTGTCCAATTTGGCATACTAAAATATATGGTAGTATCTGAAATACATTTAAAATTACATTTAAGTTTTAAGCCATTAACTTTCAAACCAAATATTTTTCATATCTATCATATATGACAAACTGCAACCATTGTAATATAATAGCAGTGTTCTTATAATTAAAGGCAAATTCCTTTTTTCTTTAAATGCCTTGATTTTTCTATGAAACAATGACCACATAGTTGAAAAATGTGGATAATATGTGTAAAATTTTGATTTAAACCTTCTCCCACTTCTTTCTAAAGACATCAGCCAAGAAACTGAATAAGTCAGGGTGCCTTTCAAGATATTTAATTAAAATCTAATCCCACATTCTTAAAAGCTCACATAAATTAAGCTGTCATTCAGGAGATTTATGCATTCACATTTGCATATTACATACAATTCATCAATTACTCATGTTTGAAAGCAATGCCTTTCCCAGGGTGCTGAACAGCCAACAGTGCCAACAGGCACATGCAACTCACAAAACCATACCTACTCATAACTTGGAGAAAGCTACCTCCATATGGCCCTTTGTTTGCACATCCATAGAGCTCCAAACACACTTAGAAAACTACTACTACTGTTTGATGGATTCTATTAAGCTAAATTTAACAGAGATGAAAATTTCACTTAATCTTGGTGAAATTGTATAGTGATGGCAATTCAACAATCTTTATTCCACTTATGGAAAGTTTTAAGATTACAGGAAAGATACAGAATCGTTGCTGAGCTTCAGCATCACCAGCCAAACCAGTTAAGCTAAAAATATTCTCTTCAAGTTGATAGAAGACAACCATTTGTTTAACATGACATATTTGAGTAAGGTAAAAAAGTAACAGATATACACCTTTGTGTCTACATACATGCATTATACATAGATATACATACACAAAGAGAGAGAGAGAGATGAAGGTGAAAATATCAAAGTGAGGAATCGACCATTGAGAACACTTGGAAAGTTTCAGATGTGGCAAAAACAAAATGCCCATAGCATTTACAGAATGCATTTTTTCCTAAATACTTTTTGGGTGGAAAATGGAAAACTCTTTCATAGCACAATGTCTACAAGCAAACAGATGCAAAGAGATATTTTCCCCCATGAGCTATAAGCTGTTATAAGATACCTTTAACCTTTCATACATACTGAGAAAAGAGGTCACTCCAGTAGACTCAAAGGGAAAATGGTACACTTACAAGCCACCACACATAACAAAAAGAATGATACAAACATAATGGGGTAAGTTGAGCAACTGCTACATTTTACTTGAATCTATTTCTTGATAGTCAGGATAAGTATTTTAGAATTACAAACACATGCTTGCTTTAAAAAGTGAGGCCTGAACCAGGGACATTTCTTCTTTCATACACTATGTCTTCCGTTCTCTAAAATTTGTCACCAATTCCTTTATCATTTAGACATTCAGAAATCTCCCAAAATTAAAGCACCTGGTAAATTTAAATTATTGTCTCTCATTCATTTTATGTAATTCATAAGTCTATGTATTTGCACAAGTGCATACTGCAGCTAATGTTCAGCAAATGACTCATAAAAATTTAACTCTATAAAGATGTTTCAAGTGCCCACTATGCACAAGGCACTATGCTAGATATTGTGGGGAGTATAAAGATGAATTATACATGATCAGCAATTAAAAACAAAAAGTGAGAAAAACACACATGTACACTAATGACTAAAATGCTAACATAAACAATGCATTTTGAGCACAAAAGGAAATATTCATCATAGGGTAGCATTTGATCTGGTCCTTAAAGATAAGTAGGATAAATGTAAAGACTGTTTCATAAATGTACATGCTCTATCAAGAGGCCATGCTAATCCTTCCCTGTACCATTCCAAATTCTAGCATATGTTGATAGAAAAACATAATCAAAACTAGCTTGAGAATCTGGTCCACGTTCAAAGAAGGAAAAGAACAATAGGAATACAGGAGATAAACATTGTGTCTTCTATTTATATCCTATTTTCTATGGTACTTTCAGCTGGTTTAGTATAAACTGTGGTTTTACATATATGGAATATTGACTGTTAGACAGTCTTAAAGTCAATTGTCATTGGGTATTAACTTGTTGTTGAACATTAGCTGGAATATAATGACAGAAATAATAGTGGATTTATTCTATCAGAAGACAATATTTGTCTTTTATTCCTATCATCCTCTTCAATTTTCAAAATACTGATTTTCCCCAACAGGTGATAGTAATAAGTGTATATTATATTTGTCATATAATTTTAATGTAATACATTTCTATAAGCAACAATACCTTTACTGTCTATAATGAGAGTAAGAGAACTGTAGAATAGAAGATTAAATGTTTGTGTATATGTATGTGTGTGTGTGATGTCACTCTCTCTAGCTGTAATTTAACCCTGAGGAAAAGCATTTGAGTTTGGTTCTGTATGAAAAAAAAAATCTCTCATGAGTTATCAGGTTCAGTTAACAATGTTAGCAAAACAACTGATAGTTGATGTGTCCAGTGCTCTAGCATTTAGCTTTAGTTTTCAGGCCTTCTTCAAATCCTCCACCTCTACCCTATAAAACCTACATGGGTTTTAATTATGATCAAGAAGCTTAAAAAAAAAAAAAAGCTAACTGTAAGAAAAAACCTATATGGACAGATTTTAGAATAATTAATTATTCATTGTAACAATTCAACTAACTAAATAATGTTTGAAATGTGTTATTTTTAAATATTGCAGTGTAGTAGGGATATGTACAATATAAGGTGATTATATCTGGACAGTTAGTGATAATTTACCATCATAATGTTTTTGCCTTACAGGGCAAAAAAAAAGGTCTTAACTTAAATCATAACTGCTATTTACAACTGAAAGTTGTCTTATTACAATATCTTTTCCAAAATGAAGAGCAATGTATTATAACTGCCATCTGTCTCTCTTCAAGAAATATTTCTCTATTCTTTCAGGAAAAAAAACTTTACACACTATAACCTCACAATTTTATTTCTTCAGATGCATGTAGCCCTAATATTGAATAATGTCTTATTGAATGATTAGAAAATAGTTCTTCATTTCTTATGCTTACTGTGGGAAGTTCCTATTTTCATAAAGGGAGGAAAATATTTCCTAGGTGAAAAATCATAGCAGAATTCAAACCAAAGGGAATTCAAGTTCTGTTAATAAATAAAACTTCCATAAAGCCAAATAACAAGGCTGACATTTACCAGATATATTAAAGAACAATCTATCCTAAGTTACTCACTATTCTAAATATTCAGTTCAATTCAGTCACTCAGTCGTGTCCGACTCTTTGCGACCCCATGAATCGCAGCACACCAGTCCTCCCTGTCCATCACCAACTCCCGGAGTTCACTCAGACTCACTCCATCGAATCAGTGATGACATCCAGCCATCTCATTCTCTGTCATCCCCTTTTCCTCCTGCACCCAATCCCTCCCAGCATCAGAGTCTTTTCCAATGAGTCAACTCTGCATAAGGTGGCCAAAGTATTGGAGTTTCAGCTTTAGCATCACTGCTTCCAAAGAACACCCAGGACTGATTTCCTTTAGAATGGACTCGTTGGATCTCCTTGCAGTCCAAGGGACTCTCAGGAGTCTTCTCCAACACCACAGTTCAAAATATTTTTAAACTAACTAGTGAATTAAAAGTTATTGTAAGCCAGAATAAAGAGGAAAAAAGCCTCTTAATTGTCAGGATCCGTGTTAGGCATTACTGACAAAATGGAGGCATGGCCCCAGCCCCCCTCCTCATCTCACAAGCATGGCCCCGGGATGAAGGAGGTAGGCCTTGTGATTCTGACTTGTTCTTTCCTTTCTTTGGTTGAGTTGGCTGGAAAGAATGTTAAGGTGCTTGAGAGAAGCATAAGAAAGCACAAAGTCTTCTACAGTTGTGCCCAGAAAATAATCTATAAAATAACCACTGATATTTGTTCAAGGATCTTTACAAAGAATGTCCCAGGATGAGCACATAGGCCACAGCTTGAGGCCATGGGGAGGATTGTTATCTGCGACCTGTTTGTGAGGGAAATATGTATGGCAAAAGAAGATTGCTGAGTTTAGGGTTTAGGAATAATTAAGAATAGCTAGAAGCCTTTTTGGAGAAGGCAATGGCACCCCACTCCAGTAATCCTGCCTGGAAAATCCCATGGACGGAGGAGCCTGGAAGGCTGTGGTCCATGGGGTCACTGAGGGTCGGACACGACTGAGCGACTTCCCTTTCACTTTTCACCTTCATGCATTGGAGAAGGAAATGTTAATCCACTCCCGTGTTCTTGCCTGGAGAATCCCAGGGACGGGGGAGCCTGGGTGGGCTGCTGTCTATGGGGTCACAGAGAGTCAGACACGACTGAGTGACTTAGCACCAGCAGCAGCAGAAGCCTTTTGAGGAGACAGTGATCTTAAGATGCTAGGGGCAAACAGGATTTAGAAAGATAAGAAATAAACTGAGGAATGTAGCATTAGTTACAATGTAATCACAAGTTAAGTACAGTAAATCTGGTTGGGGGAAACTAAAAATGTCAAGCCTCTGACCTAATGCTTCTGTCAAAGTATAAAAGAGAACCTAAAGCTTGAAATAGACATGTAGTTCGTCAAAGTATACAAGAGAACCTGAAGCTTGAAATAGACATGTAGTTCCGTACTATGAGTCAGAGGCTATATCATTGTCCACGGACACTGCTCACCCCTTCAGGCTGATTCCCTGGCTGCCGGAGCTGGACTCCGGCACTTAATCCCTATAAAATATATCAAAGTGATAAAATTTACAAAGTTGTTAGTGTTCTAAGCTTATTTTTAAATGTATCTTAATGATAGGTTTAAGGGGCTTCCCTGATAACTCAGTTGGTAAAGAATCCACCTGCAATGCAGGAGACCCCAGTTGGATTCCTGGGTTGGAAAGATCTGCTGGAGAAGGGATAGGCTACCCACTCCAGTGTTCTTGGGCTTTCATTGTTGCTCAGCTGCTAAAGAATCCACCTGCAATGCAGGAGACCTGGATTCAATCCCTGGATTGGGAAGATCCCCTGGAGAAGGGAAAGCCTACCCACTCCAGTATTCTGACCTGGAAAATTCCATGAACCGTAAAGCCCATGGGGTTGCAAAGAGTCGGATACAACTAAGCGACTTTCACTTCACTCTTACAATGATAGGTATACTATAAAAATATTTTATGCTACAGATGTGTGAAATGAATGATATATGCTCCGTTTAGAGGCTATTCTGATACACTGGTTTTGTTCTAGTCCAATAGTTATAGAAAATCTATAAATTCAATTCCAGTTCTAGCTGCATCATTGGATTAAAAAAAAAACTTTAGCTCAGCTTTTGATTGAGTAAAAATTATAATAATAATTTGGAGAGTTAGTAAGGCTTACTGCATTTTTTTGATCATCATTTAGTTTAATTCAAATCCTTATTTTAGATATTAGCAAAGAGCTAGACTCATGACTAAATTACAGCAGTGTTCAAAAATATCTTTAGTCTTTTGATATATAATGTGTAAGCATAATATCCTTCCACACTGTGTTAATTTTAATTTTACTTCCTCTTTATATTTTATGTCTAACAAAACTGTCTTAAATTAACTTATGCAAAAAATACGTTACCTGATAGTTGTCTTCAAGAGTCTAATGATGTTATTATATGACATACAACAGGTTATACAACTTCTGTGCTGGATAAGGCAGCACCTAACAAGAGAGAAAAATGTCCTGTCCACTGTGAAACTCTATTATATGTATGCTGTTTAGGCAAGAAAATCATTGAAAATGACAGCTATTAAAAATGTTTAAATACATAGATTGATATCCATACTATGCTAAAAGAAGCTCAATAAGCAGAGCATTTTCTATACTATAAACTTAAGGAAGGCGATAATTCTTGCCCCAAGCATACCTGAATGTGAAAACTTCTTACTACTTTTTTGCAAGTCTCTCCATGAGCACCCATCAATTTTGCTGTCCATAATGCTGTTTCAACCAAAATAAGATTAACAGTGCCACAGCAGAATATCAATGAAATCTCTAACTTACTGAGAGCACCTGTCAGGACAGAATGAGACAGAGTTTAGGTAGAAAACAGACACTGCTAAACTCTCAAAGTTGGAGGATAAGGCAATAACAATTTCAATTCATTCAATGTCATATAGCAAATGTTTACTGAATTATTAATATTTAGCACTGATTAGCACTTTATAAATCTAGTAGAATTTGGAAACTTTACACACAAACATAGGTGCATGCATAAAGTATGTGTGTATTAACTCTCCCATCACCAGAGCCTAGTAGAATGAATGGCACGTGGTAAGCACTTAATAAAAGTTTATTGAATGACTTAATGATTTAATAAATTTTAGTTTTCTACAGAAAACTTCCTAAAAATGTATCGTCACATCTCTTCTACCAATAATGTTATCTTTGTGAGGCTTATTGCAGACTATGGGTTAAAATGGAGGATGTAAAATAACTGCTGGGCTTTATTGCTTTGTCCTTACTCCTCATAAGCCATACAGGATAAACTAAAGAGCTAAGTCTTTAATTTTCAACATATTAGATAATATCACATTATAACTGTCTTTGGGGTTTTGTTGGACTTTGAATACAAGTCTTTAACATGCTGACAAGATACACTTCCTAAACTTGTTTGGTGTGTGCATTAATTTCCAGGGGTAACAAGCTTGGAATCAACAAAAAGAGTGGTAATTTACAGATGCTTTAATTAGAAATGAGATGAGTTTACATCTTCAGAAAAAAGCTCAAAAAAATTAGGAATATGTCCACTAGCTTTAAACTAAAATCAAAATTAAGAGAGTCCCTGACACCTTAAAAGGAGTTAGAATTAAATCAGCAAGTGAAGACATGCTCAATGAGAAAATGGAATAAGGACAAGTGGTAGATGTCATACTAATAAATAATAACAAGAAAATAGTAAGATAAATAAAATGGGCAATAGCTTACAAAGTTACAAATGTAACCAAATGAAGAGGAGAATTCTGTAAATGGTATCCAAATATTCAGAACATTATTCTAGTCAATACTCCAACATCAAAATGTAAACATGTGACATTATCTATTTCATGGTATTTTGCTTATATTCTATTATCCAAGCACAAATGAACTTGCTTCATGACCATTGATAGTTACTATATATTTCTAGATTGATAGTTTCTATATATTTCGCTCAGTCATGTCCAACTCTTTGTGACCCCATGGACTGTAGCCTACCAGGCTTCTCCATCCATGGGATTTTCCAGGCAAGAATACTGGAGTGGGTTGCCATTTCCCTCTCCAGAGGATCTTCCTGACCCAGGGATTGAACTCGTTTCTCCCACATTGTAGGCAGATGCTTTGCCATCTGAGCCACCAGGGAAGTCATTCTAGATTGAAATACTGTCCAAATAAGAATGCAGTAACCAAGGCTTGCTCTGGCAGTTCTTTTACATCTTTCATTCTTAAGCAGAATTGGAACTTTCTAATCATTTCTGGTTATTGATAACAAGAAGCAGTCAGTTACTTAGGAAAAGAAAAAAAAAAGGAGAGTTTGGCATCATTTCTGCTGCCGCCATGATTGCACCCTTAAAACCGTTTCTACATTAAAAGGTTAGGTATTTGAAACCAGTTACCCCAACATATAAAAAGTAACATATGACAACAGCTGTATGAACCTGAAGAAGCCTCACCAACCACATTCTATCACTGTAAAGTACCAACCCCACTTCTACCATTCAATAATTTATCCATTTAGCCTACTAGTTTTATCTAGTTTATCAATATTAGATATGCATTTAGATTGTGCATCCATGGGGAACCATATAGCACAGTCTTGAACTCCTCCAGCCTCCTTGCCCCAAACTGGCAAAATAAAATGACTCTCTTAAGGTCTTTAAGGTTACCTTCAAAGGCCATAGTATAGGAAATCAGTAACATATAGGCAAAACAAATGCATTATTTAATTTTTGTAATACTATACAGAGATCTCCAACTCTTTGAGCTCTTGTAGCCCCAACTCAAAGCTCTTCAGATCATTCATTCTGAAAAAATCATTGAAAATGAATATATTAAAGCAATTTTTCTATGTATTGAGATTATCAGTAAGTAATTCTTTTTGAAGTAACAAATACTCTAAACCATCTTTTTAAAGCTAATAGGAATCAAGTCAGGGCACAGAAGACTTAAGACATCAAAGTGATATCCTACAACATCAGGTACACATCTCTTCTATATACTCAAAGTTATGGTCAGTTTCATTGGATCTGGTGCCTCTTACTTCAAAGAACCTACAGATATCTGTCCTAATCTATGGCATGTGAATGTGTATTCTACTAGTCAAGAATATCACAAATTCAGAGCCATAATCTTGGGTGCTCTAAGCATTTCAGCATGATCTGATGGACACCATAGGCTCCTTTCAAAATGGAGCTGCTAGGAACATGCAAGTGTCCCTTGACAGTATCAAGACACAGAGTTTGCAAAGGAGGCAAATACAGGTCACCTCTTTTTTGGACATGGGCATCCATGTAAATCTCTCTCCATACCTCTATTCTGAAAGGATGGAAGAGTTCCAAATATACCAAAAATTCCCATTTGTGTACTTTGACTTTAGTTAAAATTTAAGACATTACTAATATTTTGCATTTTGTCTCTCTTTCTCTGAATTTAAAGCTGTACTATATTTCAAGTTTTATATTTCCACTAGAGTAAAAAAACAAATATTGCCATGGAAGATCCCTGAAAAATCTATCCATATATTTTCTTACAAGAAAATGCAGCAATGTAAATTTATAAAAATTGTTTAGCTTTAAATTGTGATTTTTAGAAATGTAGGAGTCAAGAAAAAGTATAATACTGGGTTCAGCTCTATTCTTTGCTTAATATAATAATATATATTTCTTGTCTTAGTGACACTGACTTTCAGTCATTTTTATTCATTGTAAGCCTTTCTATTCTTAGCAGCTAAAAGCTGTTCATCCTTCTAAAACTTCTTTACCTGCTGTTTTCTATCTTTTTCTATATCTATCTTAAGCAGTTATACTTCTTACCTTTTATTTAAAAATTAATACAGAAATATATGAATTATTTTTCCTACTAGATTCATCAAGGGACAGGCAGGAAAAATATGTGCCTTTATATACTCCTATGATATCATATACCTATGATAGGTATGACCTAAATCAAATCCCTTATGATTATACAGTGGAAGTGAGAAATAGATTTAAAGGCCTTGATCTGATAGATAGAGTGCCTGATGAACTATGGACTGAGGTTCATGACATTGGACAGGAGACAGAGATCAAGACCATCCCCATGGAAAAGAAATGCAAAAAAGCAAAATGGCTGTCTGGGGATGCCTTGCAAATAGCTGTGAAAAAAGAGAAGTGAAAAGCAAAGAAGAAAAGGAAAGATATAAGCATCTGAATGAAGAGTTCCAAAGAATAGCAAGAAGAGATAAGAAAGCCTTCTTCAGCGATCAATGCAAAGAAATAGAGGAAAACAACAGAATGGGAAAGACTAGAGATCTCTTCAAGAAAATTAGAGATACCAAGGGAACATTTCATGCAAAGATGGGCTGATAAACGACAGAAATGGTATGGACCTAACAGAAGCAGAAGATATTAAGAAGAGGCGGCAAGAATACACAGAAGAACTGTACAAAAAAGATCTTCATGACCTTTTCAGATAATCACGATGGTGTGATCACTCACCTAGAGCCAGACATACTGGAATGTGAAGTCAAGTGGGCCTTAGAAAGCATCACTATGAACAAAGCTAGTGGAGGTGATGGAATTCCAGTTGAGTTATTTCAAATCCTGAAAGATGATGCTGTGAAAATGCTGCACTCAATATGCCAGCAAATTTGGAAAACTCAGCAATGGCCACAGGACTGGAAAAGGTCAGTTTTCATTCCAATCCCAAAGAAAGGCAATGCCCAAGAATGCTCAAACTACCGCACAGTTGCACTCATCTCACACGCTAGTAAAATAATGCTCAAAATTCTCCAAGCCAGGCTTCAGCAATACGTGAACCCTGAAATTCCAGATGTTCAAGCTGGTTTTAGAAAAGGCAGAAGAACCAGAGATCCAATTTCCATCATGCACTGGATCATCGAAAAAGCAAGAGAGTTCCAGAAAAACATCTATTTCTGCTTTATTGACTATGCCAAAGCCTTTGACTGTGTGGATCACAATAAACTGTGGAAAATTCTGAAAGAGATGGGAATACCAGACCACCTGACCGGCCTCTTAGAAACATATATGCAGGTTAGGAAGCAAATATTAGAACGGGACATGGAACAACAGACTGGTTCCATATAGGAAAAGGAGTATGTCAAGGCTGTATGTTGTCACCCTGCTTACTTAACTTATATGCAGAGTACATCACGAGAAACGCTGGGCTGGAAGAAGCACAAGCTGGAATCAAGATTGACCGGAGGAATATCAATAACCTCAGATATGCAGATGACATCACCCTTATGACAGAAAGTGAAGAGGAACTCAAAAGCCTCTTGATGAAAGTGAAAGAGGAGAGTGAAAAAATTGGCTTAAAACTCAACATTCAGAAAACGAAGATCATGGCATCTGGTCCCATCACTTCATGGGAAATAGATGGAGAAACAGTGGAAACAGTGACAGACTTTATTTTTTGGGGCTCCAAAATCACTGCAGATGGTGACTGCAGCCATGAAATTAAAAGACGCTTACTCCTTGGAAGGAAAGTTATGACCAACCTAGATAGCATATTGAAAATCAGAGATATTACTTTGCCAACAAAGGTCTGTCTAGTTAAGGCTATGGTTTTTCCTGTGGTCATGTACGGATGTGAGAGTTGGACTGTGAAGAAGGCTGAGCACCGAAGAATTGATGCTTTTGAAGTGTGGTGTTGGAGAAGACTTTTGAGAGTCCCTTGGACTGCAAGGAGATCCAACCAGTCCATTCTGAAGGAGATCAGCCCTGGGATTTCTTTGGAAGGAATGATGCTAAAGCTGAAACTCCAAAAAAAAAAAAAAAAAAGCTGAAACTCCAGTACTTTGGCCACCTCATGTGAAGAGTTGACTCATTGGAAAAGACTGATGCTGGGAGGGATTGGGGGCAGGGGGAGAAGCGGTCGACAGAGGAGGAGATGGCTTGATATCATCACCGACTCGATGGACTTGAGTCTGAGTGAACTCCGGGAGTTGGTGATGGACAGGGAGGCCTGGTATGCTGCGATTCATGGGATCACAAAGAGTCGGACACAACTGAGCGACTGAACTGAACTCAACTGATACTCCTATAATGCCCAGTATAGTTCTTTGAATATTATCATATGCATGAAAATAGAATTATACACATATAATACACTTAACGATAGCTAACATGTTTTTCAAAGTTAAATAATTAGCAGAATTGTTCAGAGAAGGGAATATTGTAGTTAGCACATTGTAGAACTTTGCTAAATCTGCTCAAAATGACTATTGAAAGAATGTTTAAAGACCTGTAGTTTAATATCTTTAGACATATGTTTGAAAAAATTTCTACTTTTGTAAAAACAATTTTATAAATTGGGATATTTTTCAGATGACCAGAGATCTTGCTATAACTTCGTGTCATCATTGTGAATATAAGCAACCACTGTGCCATAATAGCAATGCAGAGAGAAAACAAAGTTGAAATGGGAAAAAATAGATTTTATTTTCTTGGGCTCCAAAATCACTGTGGACAGTTACCTGTAGCCTTTGGAAAAAAGCAATGATAAACATAGAGGATATTAAAAAGCAGAAGCATCATTTTGCCAACAAAGGTCCATCTAGTCAAAGCTATGGTTTTTCCAGTAGTCATGTATGGATGTGAGAGTTGGACCGTAAAGAAGGCTGAGCGCCAAAGAATTGACGCCTTTCAATTGTGGTGCTGGAAAACACTCTTGAGAGTCCCTTGGACTTCAAGGAGGTCAAATCAGTCAATCCAAAAGGAAATCAACCTTGAATATTCATTGGAAGAACTGATGCTGAAGCTGAAGCTCCAATACTTTGGCCACCTGATGTGAAGAGCTGACTCATTGCAAAAAACCCTGATGCTGGGAAAGACTGAGGGCAGGAGGAGAAAGGAGAAACAGAGGATGAGATGGTTGGATAGCATTACCAACTCGATGAACATGAGTTTGAGCAAACTCCAGGAGACAGTGAGGGACAGAGAAGCCTGACAGGCTGCAGTCCATGGGTTTGCAAAGAGTCAGACACAACTTAGTGACCGAAAAACAACAAAAATTGATCCCAAGATACTTCTTGAATTGCCTTATCTTACCATATTCTCCTCAAAGTTAAGTAAAACTACCCAGAGAAATTTGCTTAACTGAGGATTTCAAGTAGTTGTTTTTCTATAACATCACCAAGAATAGCATTTCCTACCAGCTCTACAGAATGAGCAAGACATCCATGTTCCATTAAAAATATACTATGCAAGTATATATGTATATATATATATGTATGCATGCTCAGTTTATTCAGTCGTGTTTGACTCTTTGCAACCCTATGGACTATAGCTCACCAGATTCCTCTGCCCATGGGATTCTCCAGGCAAGAAGTGGGTTGCCATGCCTTCCTCCAGGGAAATCTTCCCAACCCAGGGATCAAACCTACATCTTCTGCATTGCAGCCAGATTCTTTACCACTGAGCCATGGGGGAAAACCCATATATATGCATAACGTATAAATTATAAATGTATAAATAAATATATACAAAAGTAACAAATGTGTAAATACAAAAATATAAAAGATTCTATAAATACATAGATACAAAATAATTCAAAACTATTATGATAACAAACAACTTATCACAATGAATAGGCATTTTGCAGTTCTTCATGTTATTGTGGACTTGTGAATTTGCAAAAAGGAGCAAAGAATATATTAATTAGGTGAACAATACATGTACAATCCCTTTTCTGCAAAAATGCTCTTATTTGAATGGTAAAATCTAATGATGCCAACTGATTTTCAACTTTTAGTTTTGTATTCTCTGCTATTCATTTCCCACTCATAATCTTAATTAATTTCACTCTATTCATTCTGCTTTCATGTCAATATAATGCAAAAATATAACAACCAAAACATCATTCCCAAGGAAGGATTTTACAGTATTCTAAGCTTGCCTGGAGAATACCATGGACAAAGGAGGCTATCGGGTCGCATGAGTTGGACATGACTTAGTGACTAAACCACCACCAAGGATAATGTTCATTTTATACAAAAATATATCTAAGAGAAATGTAAAGAAACTATTCAATTCAGAGTGAGCTACTGAATTACCCTTACATATTTATAGTTTAACCTGTTATTTTCTTTCCCTCTTATCTCTATCTTATTACATTTGTTTTTAACATCACAAACGTTTTTAATTTAATAGAAAATCAACAATGCTTTCTTCTCTAAATATAGAGATGGAAACCTCTCAATGACATTTCTATATGGATAGCCTTCCATAATTTTTACATAATGTTTTTTGGTCAAGGTCTTGCAAATACTTTCCAAAATAATTACCTTTTTGCCAAGAAGTTCTGAGTGTATATTATTTTCCATATGTGAAAGAGGAAATTTATCCAATAAATAAGAGACCAAAGCTTTGAAAGGGTAAATGTCAAAAGTAAATTAGACCTCTGATGACACGAACTCCAAGGAAAATCAAATACAATATTTCTTCTATGAATTTGTAATTGCATACCAGAAAGTAAAATATAAGATAAACATTTTTCTGTTTGTTTTTCACTTTCACAGAAACTCCATCCTTATATGCTTTTAGATGGTTACATTTTGCTGACATTTACAAACATTTCATGTTGATCTTACATGGGTCACATCAATCATCTATACAGTTTCAATGACACTTTGTTAAATAAACTCTCATGAAAGATTTATAGAGAATTTGATAAAAGTAAAGAAGATGTAGTTTAGCTTTTAATGCTGCATTATCCCTTTTCTGAAGGCTAATATCACTTCTAACATACCAGTAAGGTTTTCTAGCAATAAATACAGAAAGAAAACAATAAAACCCCCTTTCCCCCATACTTGTATTTGCATAACATTCCTCTTCCAAATATAGGAGGTGGGAAGGGGGAAAGAACCATCCCAATTCAATGCTCCTTAGATTTAATGGTTTTGCATTGATCCCATTTTAAGAAACATTACATGTAAGTTAACATGAGGGAAGCAAACAAGTGCTTCCTTCAAATACCTGAATACTTGTATTCTGAATTGGACGCTATATGATGACAAAAATGACACAAATTATTCCTAACACATTATTGAGGTATTCAAGTGAAAAAGGGTTACAGTGGAATTCATAGATTTTTTTAGCATGAATAATTACAATATGCAACCATTTAATTGAACTTTAAGCTACCAGCTGCCTTAGACATGTGGCTAGTTTCATTGTTTTCTCATGAAATTAAAAACAGGTTACTTTGACTTTGACTTGTCAAGTCACTCAGCCTCTAGCAGGCAAGCAATAATGAAGCCGTGATACAATAATGTTCGCAATTATATATCTCATTGTGGCAGCAGAGTAGGCAATAAAGATGTTGTTAACATCATGGATATCATTTCACCAGTCCATCCTAAAGGAAATCAGTCCTGAATATTCATTGGAAGGACTGATGCTGAGGCTGAAACTCCAATATTTGGCCACCTGATGTGAAGAACTGACTCATTTGAAAAGACTCTGATGCTGGAAAAAATTGAGGGCAGGAGGAGAAGGGGACGACAGAGGATGAGATGGTTGCATGGCATCACCAGCTCGATGGCCATGAGTTTGAGTAAACTCCAGGAGTTGGTTATGGACAGAGAAGCCTGGCGTGCTGCAGGCCATGGGGTCACAGAAAGTCAGACACAACTGATCTACTGAACTGAATCTTATAATAATAAGATAATATAGTATATAGATATAATATGTAAAATATATTTTTCTATTTCAAAGGCTACATTTCTCCTCTGATAAGAGTTACTAAATCTTTCTTACACATTTTAGTGTCAAAATATCTTTCTCTTAAGCATCTTTCTTCATGAAACCACAATGATGCCTAACATGTTTTACTCATGTGAGAGTAGGCTGTTTTTAACTTTTGGTTCTTTTATTCTTAAGTAACAACCTCTTTACTTATTATGAAATTAAGGGAGAAGTTTCTGAATTGGTAAGGTTGAAGGAGGAGCACACTTGATTTTTAAATTAAGTCTTGACTTAGCATTTCAGTAGTAGAAATACATTTTGAGAATCACTGGGCAACTTTTTGCTTCCCAGGTGGCACAGTGGTAAAGAACCTGCCTGCCAATGAAGGAGAAGCAGGTTCGATCCCTAGATCAGGAAGATCCCCTGGAGTAGGAAATGCCAACCCACTCCAGTATTCTTGCCTGGAAAATTCCATGGACAGTGGAGCCTGGTGGGCTAAAGTTCATGGGGTCACAAAAGAGTCGGGCACAACTGAGAGACTGAACATGGACAATTTTATAGTAGTTAGTAAGTAATAAGGGCATTATTAATATAATACAAAGGCAGCTTATTATTACACTCCTATATATAAAAAGACATTCACTATCCTGTTCATGGCTTATCAGAAGAATTCTGAGTAAGAGAACTTAGCTTTCGAAATAGAAAAAGCTAAATAAGCACTCTACTTAATAGCACCATATCTGTACCCTTACTATCTTGTCTGAGTTGTTTTCATTACAAAACTATTACAATTTAATCATTAGCTTTGGTAAATTGATATTTAAGAGATTCTTATTCTAAGTAAAACTAAGCATTATCTATGAAAGTAGAGACTACAAAAAATGAAACATGGCATTTTAATTATCTTTAATATTTACAAGTTAAGGTTGCTAAGTTGAAGTTCAGTGTAATATATTTGCATTAAGGTTGCTAAGTTGAAGTTCAGTGTAATATATTTTCATCCTATATTAGATTGTCACACAAACTTAGAGGTTAATAAATTATGTTTGAATCCTCATGAATCCGAATGAGCAAATATATAAAGCCTACAGCATGGTGTCAGGTACACAGTGAGTGCTCAAAGGTTGATTTTAAATAACTAAAAGGATTCTCTCAGAAAACATTTGAAAGAAACAGCTAAAACTCTAGCAAAAAGTACAATTAATTTTTCATTAAATTTTTGAGATGCATCCAGATGCCTTTTAATTGTCTTTAAGAGTTTAAACAGCATCTATAAATATCTCTCCTGATCTACAGTGTTAACTTCTGGAAACAAGTTTTACAGGGCAAAACATGTGTTATAAGACAAATAAAGAACAAAATAGCATGTTATTTTCATGTCTGATGTGAAAAAAAGTTTATATTTAGAATGCTTACATGATTTGAAAGCAAGTATTTATAATTAAATGATACCTCATTTCTATATTTTAAAATAGTTTAAGCCCTTATATGATAAGTAATTCTTCTGTACAGTAAAATTTACCTCACAATTCTTAACCCTTTATCTATGGAAAATTCTAAAATGTGTCCAATTATACTATATCTGACTCTTACAAATTCTTTGGTACAGATTTGAACATGAAACCAACTTTTAAAATCCATTATAAGCATATCTTATTTATGCCTACTGAATATTCATTGAAAACTAAAATGCTGTATTATTTCATGAATACATCATCACTATCAGAAGTCCTGGGTGGTCCCAAGATGGTGGAGGAGTAGGACAGGGAGATTACTTTCTCCCCAACAAATTCATCAAAAGATCATTTGAATTCTGAGCAACTTCCACAAAACAACTTCTGAATACTGGTGTAGGATACCAGGCACCTAGAAAGGCAGTCCATTCTCTTTGAAAGGAGGTAGGACAAAATATAAAAGACAAGGAAAGGAAGGAAAGGAAAGTTAGTCTCACAGTGGTGTCTGACTCTTTGCGATCCCATGGACTGTAGCCTGGCAAGTCCACTGTCCATGGAATTCTCCAGGCAAGAGTACTGGAGTGGGTTTCCATTCCCTTCTCCAGGGAATCTTCCTGAGTCGGGGATTGAACCTGGGTCTCCTGCATTGGAGGCAGAGTCTTTACCAACTGAGCTACTGGAGAAGCCCCAAAAAGACAAAAAGAGAGACAAAAGACTTAGGGATGGAGACCTGTCCTGGGGAGGGAGTCATGAAGGCGGAACAGTTTCCAAACAGCAGGAAACTCTCTCACTGTCAGGTCTGTCTGGTGTTTTGGAATCTCAGAAGGCAACATAACCAGGAGGAAAAAAAAAAAAAAAAGAAAAACAGAAAACATGCCTAACCGCAACTCCCAGTGGAGAAGTAGCCCAGACACTCTAATCTGCCACCAGCAAGCAGAGGCTGGACAGGGAGGCACAGGTTGCATGTTTAGGGTAAGGACCAGGCCTCAATGCCCTGAGGACAATCTGTGGGAGATAACTTGATACAGCAACCCAAACTGTGGGATGAAAGAAAGTGAAAGTGAAGTTGCTCAGTCATGTCTGACTCTTTGCGACCCCATGGATTTTAGCCTACCATGCTCACCTGTCTGTGGGATTTTCCAGGCAAGAGTACTGTAGTGGGTTGCCACTTCCTTCTTCAGAGGATCTTCCCAACCCAGAGATCCAACCCAGGTCTCCTCCATTGTAGGCAGACGCTTTACCTTCTGAGCCACCAGGGAAGTCAGTCAGCAGGGGGGAGAAATTTCCCACAAAAGGCTCTAACCTAAGGCACAGCCTGGCCTGCCCCAGAACAAAGGATTGAGAGAATACCAAAGGAGAACTAGCCGGCTGCATACAGGCCCCTCCCATGCCACTGGAGGCAGAGAGGCAGGCATGCAACAGCAAGAGCCAGAAGGCAAGGGGCAATCTCGACCCCAGAGACCTGCATCCTCCACCAAACTGTGAGCAGCTGCCCAGTTGCTAAACAAATCTTCCTGGCAGACGGTTGAAATCTGCCAGGAGAGTCACAGCTGAGATCAGCTCCCCAGAGGGGACACATGGCACACCTGAGATGGTACTCTCCAGGTGCACCTGGGAAACTGAGGGGCCAGGACTGGGGAGGTGATTAAGATGCACAGCCCACCTGGGACAGTGTGCTTGCCAAGCACCTGGTGGCCTTAGCTCCTTGGACCTGGGAAGGGCATAAAATTCATGCCCAATCAAGTCTGTGCCTTTGCAGAGTACCCAAGAACCAGAACCTGAGCAGCTTAGACCTGGGAAGTGCATGAAACGCAAGGCCTGCTTTGGACAGTGCCCCTGCAGAACAACCTGGAGCCTGAGCAGTGTAGAATGAGAAAGCACATGCACCATGAGCTGAGGTAAACCCAGTGTGGCCCATAAACTAGGGGTACTCCCCACACACACCAGTGATATTTGTTTGCATGTTCCTCCCTCCTGACAACACAATTGAACAGGTGAGGCTAAATACGTGATCATCTTCACCCCCTTGTGTCAGGGTGGAAATTAGACACTGAAGAGACTTGCAGAGGAAGCCAAAATAAACAAAGAAGAGGGAACTGCTCTGGAAGTGACAGGTGCAACAGTTTAAAACCATGTAGTTAATATTGAATAAGCATTGGAAGGGGCCTATAGACCTTGAGAAGAAGTACAAGGTGGAACAAGGAACTATCTAAAACTGAACTGACCCCATACTGCCCACAACAGCTCCAGAGAAATTTCTAGATGTATTTTTACTATTATCATTTTTTATTTTTTTAATTTTTAAGTTCTTTATTACTCCTTTAATTTTCATTTTTATAACCTACTATTGCCTTGCAAAAAAGTCCCTATTTTTAAAGCAAATTTCATATTATATATTTTATAACTTTTGTGATTGACTTTGTTTTGTATTTTTAATAATGTATTTTTCAGAGTCTAACCTGTACTCTACATTTTTAATCTTTGCTTTTTGGTATTTGTTATCAATTTTGTACATTTAAGAATCTAATCTTCAGTATCCATTTTCATTTTGGGGTGTGATTACTGGCATGATTATTCTTTCTCCTTTTGACTCTCCCTTTACTCCCCCAGGTCACCTCTATCTCCTACCTCCCCATTTTCTTCTCTACTTAACTCTGCGAATCTCTCTGGGTATTCTGGGAGAACACTTAGGGAACTGATTACAGGCTAAATTGGTCTCTCTCCTTTTGACTCCCCCTCTTCTCCTGGTCACCTCTATCTCCCTCCTCCCTCTTCTCTTCTCCAAGTAACTCTGTGAACCTCTCTGGGTGTCCCTCACTGTGGAGAATTTTTTCACCATTAACCTAGATGTTTTATAATCTGTGTTGTATCGATGGAGAAGTCTTGAGGTTACTGTAAGAATAAGACTGAAATCCAGAGGCAGGAGGCTTAAATCCAAAACGTGAGAACACCAGAAAACTCCTGATTCCAGGAAAGATTAATCCACAAGAGCTCATCCAAAAGCCTCCATACCTACACTGGAACCATGCTCCACACAAGAGCGAACAAGTTCCAAAGCAAGACATACCACACTAATTCTCCAGCAACGCAGGAACATAGCCCTAAGCATAAAAATACAGGTGGCCAAAGTCACGCCACAATCATAAACACCTCAAAACTCACTACTGGATATTTCATTGCTCTCCAGAGAGAATAAATCCAGCTCCAACCAGAACACAGACACAAGCTTCCCTAACCAGGAAACTTTGACAAGTCGCTAGTCTAACCCCACCCACAGGGAGCAACCTCCACAATAAAGAGGAATTACAAACTTCCAGCCTAAAGAAAGTGAGAGTCAATTCCTAGGCAGATTGATAAGAAGTCCAGGGTCCCTGAGGAGGAGAAAGGGATCTGGGGCTCTTGAAGGGGAGATAGGGGTCTGAAATTCTAAAGGAGGATGAAAGGACAAACATCTTTTTTTTCCCTACATTCCTTACTCTTAGTCACATGAAACATTTTTTTTTTCTTTAGCCCAGAATTGATGATTACACAACAAACAACTCAGTTTAAACTCTGTACTCACTTCAGTTCAGTCACTCAGTCCAGTCCGACTCTGCAACCCCATGAACTGCAGCACTCCAGGCCTCCCTGTCTATCACGAACTCCTGGAATTCACTCAAACTCACATCCATTGAGTCGGTGATGCCATCCAGTGATCTTATCCTCTGTAGTCCCCTTCTCCTCCTGCCCCCAATCCCTCCCAGCATCAGAGTCTTCCCCAATGAGTCAACTCTTCACATGAGTTGGCCAAAACACTGGAGTTTTAGCTTTACCATCATTCTTTTCAAAGAAATCCCAGGGCTGATCTCATTTAGAATGCACTGGTTGGATCTCCTTGCAGTCCAAGGGACTTTCAAGAGTCTTCTCCAATACCACAGTTAAAAAGCATCAATTCTTCGGTGCTCAGCTTTCTTCACAGTCCAACTCTTAAGTCCATACATGACCACAGGAAAAACCATAGCCTTGACTAGACGGACCTTTGTTGGCAAAGTAATGTCTCTGCTTTTGAATA
Source organism: Bubalus bubalis (assembly GCF_019923935.1). Lineage (NCBI taxonomy): Eukaryota > Metazoa > Chordata > Mammalia > Artiodactyla > Bovidae > Bubalus > Bubalus bubalis. The sequence continues at coordinate 76,761,621 of NC_059181.1, read as the reverse complement.
TGCTATCTAGGTTGGTCATAACTTTCCTTCCAAGGAGTAAGCGTCTTTTAATTTCATAGCTGCAGTCACCATCTGCAGTGATTTTGGAGCCCAAAAAGTAAAGTCTGACACTGTTTCCACTGTTTCCCCATCTATTTCCCATGAAGTGATGGGGCCAGATGCCATGATCTTCGTTTTCTGAATGTTGAGCTTTAAGCCCTTTTTCACTCTCCTCTTTCAATTTCATCAAGAGGCTTTTTAGTTCCTCTTCACTTTCTGCCATAAGGGTGGTGTCATCTGCATATCTGAGGTTATTGATATTCCTCCCAGCAATCTCAATTCCAGCTTGTGCTTCTTCCAGCCCAGCGTTTCTCATGATATACTCTGCATATAAATTAAATAAGCAGGGTGACAATATACATCCTTGACGTACTCCTTTTCCTATTTGGAACCAGTCTGTTGACCCATGCCCAGTTCTAACTGTTGCTTCCTGACCTGCATATAGGTTTCTCAAGGGACTGTTCAGGTGGTCTGGTATTCCTATCTCTTTCAGAATTTTCAACAGTTTATTGTGATCCACCCAGTCAAAGGTAGGGATTATATAACAACAATGTATCCTGCTTGAGTACAGTTTCTCCTTCTTGAAAACCTTCTGGCTAATCCTATTATCTTAAAATGTAATTTATGGGAGTGGATCTAGTAAGATCTTTACAAACTTGAGACATTCTTTTGATTGCTTCATGGGCGCAGGAGGGCCAAGAGGAGCTATCCCAAGTTGAAGGTCAGAAGGGGTAGCAGTGAGGAGATACCCTTCGTCCAAGGTAAGGAGCAGCAGTCGCACTTTGCTGGAGCCTCCGTGAGGAGATATCCCATGCCCAACCTAAGAGAAACCCAGGTAAGACAGTAGGTGTTGCAAGAGGGCATCAGAGGGCAGACAAACTGAAACCATACTCACAGAGAACTAGTCAATCTAATCAGACTAGGATCACAGGCTTGTCTAACTCAATGAAACTAAGCCATGCCCATGGGGCAACCCAAGACAAGCGGGTCATGGTGGAGAGCGCTGACAGAATGTGGTCCACTGGAGAAGGGAATGGCAAACCGCTTCAGTATTCTTCCTTGAGAATCCCATGAACAGTATTAAAAGGCAAAATGATAAGTTACTTAAAGAGGAACTCCCCAGGTCAGTAGGTGCCCAATATGCTACTGGAGATCATTGCAGAAATAACTCCAGAAAGAATGAAGGGATGGAGCCAAAGCAAAAATAATACCCAGCTGTGGATGTGACTGGTGATAGAAGCAAGGTCCGATGCTGTAAAGAGCAATATTGCATAGGAACCTGGAATATCAGGTCCATGGCAAATTGGAAGTGGTCAAACAAGAGATGGTAAGAGTGAATATCGACATTCTAGGAATCAGCGAACTGAAATGGACTGAAATGAGTGAATTTAAGTCAGATGACCATTATATCTACTACTGCAGGCAGGAATCCCTCAGAAGAAATGGAGTGGCCATCATGGTCAACAAAAGAGTCCGAAATGCAGAACGTGGATGCAATCTCAAAAACGACAGAATGATCTCTGTTCGTTTCCAAGGCAAACCATTCAATATCACAGTAATCCAAGTCTATGCCCCAACCAGTAACACTGAACAAGCTGAAGTTGAACGGTTCTATGAAGACCTACAAGACCTTTTAGAACTAACACCCAAAAAAAATGTCCTTTTCATTATAGGGGACCGGAATGTAAAAGTAGGAAGTCAAGCAACACCTGGAGTAACAGGCAAATTTGGCCTTGGAATACGGAATGAAGCAGGGCAAAGACTAAGATAGTTTTGCCAAGAAAATGCACTGGTCATAATAAACACCCTCTTCCAACAACAACAGAGAAGACTCTACAAATTGATATCACCAGATGGTCAACACCGAATTCAGATTGATTATATTCTTTGCAGCCAAAGATGGAGAAGTTCTATACAGTCAACAAAAACAAGACCAGGAGCTGACGGTGGCTCAGATCATGAACTCCTTATTGCCAAATTCAGACTTAAACTGAAGAAAGTAGGGAAAACCACTAGACCACTCAGGTATGACCTACATCAAATCCCTTATGATTATACAGTGGAAGTGAGAAATAGATTTAAGGGCTAGATCTGATAGATAGAGTGCCTGATGAACTATGGACTGAGGTTCGTGACACTGTATAGGAGACAGGGATCAAGACCATCCCCATGGAAAAGAAATGCAAAAAAGCAAAATGGCTGTCTGGGGACGCCTTACAAATAGCTGTGAAAAAAGAGTAGTGAAAAGCAAAGGAGAAAAGGAAAGATATAAGCATCTGAATGCAGAGTTCCAAAGAATAGCAAGAAGAGATAAGAAAGCCTTCTTCTGTGATCAATGCAAAGAAATAGAGGAAAACAACAGAATAGGAAAGACTAGAGATCTCTTCAAGAAAATTAGAGATACCAAGGGAACATTTCATGCAAAGATGGGCTCGATAAAGGACAGAAATCGTATGGACCTAACATAAGACGAAGATATTAAGAAGAGGTGGCAAGAATACACAGAAGAACTTTCTAAAAAGTTCTTCATGACCCAGATAATCACGATGGTGTGATCACTCACCTAGAGCCAGACATCCTGGAATGTGAAGTCAAGTGAGCCTTAGAAAGCATCACTATGAACAAAGCTAGTGGAGGTGATGGAATTCCAGTTGAAGTATTTCAAATGCTGAAAGATTATGCTGTTAAAGTCCTGCAACGAGTATGCCAGCAAATTTGGAAAACTCAGCAGTGGCCACAGGACTGGAAAAGGTCAGTTTTCATTCCAATCCCAAAGAAAGGCAATGCCCAAGAATGCTCAAACTACTGCACAATTTCACTCATCTCATATGCTAGTAAGGTAATGCTCAAAATTCTCCAAGCCAGGCTTCAGCAATACATGAACCATGAACTTCCAGATGTTCAAGCTGGTTTTAGAAAAGGCAGAGGAACCAGAGATCCAATTCCCAACATCCGCTGGATCATGGAAAAAGCAAGAGAGTTCCAGAAAAACATCTATTTCTGCTTTATTGATTATGCCAAAGCCTTTGCCTGTATGGATCACAATAAACTGTGGAAAATTTTGAAAGAGATGGGAATACCAGACACCCTGACCTGCCTCTTGAGAAACCTGTTTATAGGTCAGGAAGCAACAGTTAGAACTGGACATGGGTCAACAGACTGGTTCCAAATAGGAAAAGGAGTACATCAAGCCAGTATATTGTCACCCTGTTTATTTAACTTATATGCAGAGTACATCATGAGAAACGCTGGGCTGGAAGAAGCACAAGCTGGAATCAAGATTGCCGGGAGGAATATCAATAACCTCAGATATGCAGACGACACCACCCTTATTGCAGAAAGTGAAAAGGAACTAAAAAGCCTGTTGATTAAAGTGAAAGTGGAAAGTGAAAAATTTGGCTTAAAGCTCAACATTCAGAAAACGAAGATCATGGCATCTGGTCTCATCACTTCATGGGAAATAGATGGGGAAACAGTGGAAACAGTGTCAGACTTTACTTTTTGGGGGATCCAAAATCACTGCAGATGGTGACTGCAGCCATGAAATTAAAAGACGCTTACTCCTTGGAAGGAAAGTTATGACCAACCTAGACAGCATATTCAAAAGCAGAGACATTACTTTGCCAAAAAAGGTCCATCTAGTCAAGGCTATGGTTTTTCCTGTGGTCATGTATGGATGTGAGAGTTGGACTGTGAAGGAGGCTGAGCGCCGAAGAATTGATGCTTTTGAACTGTGGTATTGGAGAACACTCTTGTGAGTCCCTGGACTGCAAGGAGATCCAACCAGTCCATTCTGAAGGAGATCAGCCCTGGGATTTCTTTGGAAGGAATGATACTGAAGATGAAACTCCAGTACTTTGGCCACCTCATGTGAAGTGTTGACTCATTGGAAAAGACTCTGATCCTGGGAGGAATTGGGGGCAGGAGGAGAAGGGGACGACAGAGGATGAGATGGCTGGATGGTATCACTGACGCGATGGACGTGAGTCTGAGTGAACTCTGGGAGTTGGTGATGGACAGGGAGGCCTGGAGTGCTGCAATTCATGGGGTCGCAAAAATCAGACATGACTGAGTGACTGAACTGAACTGAAATGAATCTAATTAAAATATATAGTACTTAAATTAATTAAAGTATATAACTCCCTGGCTAACAGTAGCGAGGGGGGCACTCTCTGCCGCCCTTCTGATGTTTATGTAAGAAGCTTTCTCTATCCCTTTTCTTACACTAATAAAACTCTGCTATACAAAATCTCTTGAGTGATCAAGCCTGGTCCCTGGTCCTAAAGGTAAATCTTCTTCAAAGATCATGAATCCGACATCGTAAACTGTAAGCTATCATCTTGGGGCCTTTCCAGGATCTTCAGGACAAGGTAAGAACACTCAGAGCTCTAGCCTCTCTGATTTCTCAGTATACACATTTTCTGCTTTACTTTTTTGTAACTTGTGTGAATAAATGACACGCCCTGCATGAAGCAAGTGATAAGCCCTACTATGCAGTTTTGTACCTCGTAATTACTGAAAGCAGCCCCAAAAAGTGGAGCCTTTTTGGGGGTTTATACCAACCTGCCAATGCCAAGGGACACCCAAGGTCTCTGCTAGGGGAGTGGCCAGAGATGGGCAAAGCGTGTGGACCAAACTTTCCTTTCTTGGTCACCTTTTCCTGGTCTCTTTGGCCATTTCATAACTGTGTGGGGAATTAGAACTACTAACCTAATCTGTCAGATCATAGACTTTTAAGGGAATTGTGATCCATGCTGTTACTATTGTCAACTACAAATTGGCACTTACCAAGAGCATTGCCAATGACTGAACAACAAAGGCATTTGCCATCTGCCTCTATGGAGACTGAGGACTTACCTGGTGGCTCAGAGGGCAAAGCATCTGCCTGTAGTGCGGGAGACCTGGGTTCAATCCCTGGGTCGGGAAGATCCTCTGGAGAAGAAATGGCAACCCACTCTAGTATTCTTGCCTAGAAAATCCCATGGATGGAGGAGCCTGGTGGGCTACAGTCCATGGGGTCACAAAGAGTCAGACACGACTGAGTGATTTCACTTTCACTTTCTATGGAGATTGAACCTCATGCCGCTATAGCTGTTGACCTTCAACAGCCCCTGCGGGAGTTCAGGGTGGAGTCAGGCACTCTGTGTTCCAGGGAATCTGGTGGGATAGGTTTTTAGATAGTTGGATGTTTCTAGGAACAGATTTTATGATCTCAATCCTTACATCTCCTCATATCTAGAGAAGCACTAAATCCCTTCATGGTGATATCAGATCCTCATGACTAACAAAAATCCTTTTATAAAACGAGTGCTTCATGGTATTCAACTTCCCCTTCACCAAAACCTTATATATTGTCTTTCCCCCACTGCCACTTGGGAGTAGTCTCTCAGAGCCATCTGAGATGCTGCCTCCCAGGCTGCAGTCCTCATTTTGCCCCAAATAAAACTTAAAACTCTCAAGTCATACATTTTTCTTTTTTTTTTTTTTAGTCAACACTATGTACTTTTACTTAGACCCCAAGTATGGAAGTGCCTAGCCTTGCTGGGCAGAGAAGACAAAGGCATCCCACTCCAGTATTCTTGCCTGGAAAATCCCATGGACGAGGAGCCTAGTAGGCTGCAGTCCATGGGGTCGCTAAGAGTCAGACACGACTGAGCAACTTCACTTTCACTTTTCACTTTCATGCATTGGAGAAGGAAATGGCAACCCACTCCAGTGTTCTTGCCTGGAGAATCCCAGGGATGGGGGAGCCTGGTTGGATGCCATCTATTGGGTCGCACAGAATTGGACACAACAGAAGCGACTTAGCAGCAGCAGCAGCAGCCTTGCTAGGAGTCGAAAGTTACAGGAGCACATTTGGCAGCAAGGTGGAACTCTAACTCTAGGAACGTCTCTCAGGCTAGAGATCACTCTCTTGACAACCTGCCTCAGGAGACAGAGTTCTAAAAGGTGAGTCTTTGTCATGGCTGTGTCTATGTGGATAGAATCACTGCTAGTGACCATGAGGTTTTTGAGGACACAGACCGGGAATAGCAGGATCTGGTCAGATTGGAAATGCAATGGGCTTCTTCCTTTGGTAGTGCTAGCTCTTAGTGGGCCAGAGGAGGCTGTCTGATGGCTTTTGTCTCAATTCCTTACATATTTCTTTCTGTGTAATCTGTGTAAATTAACTGGAAGGATTGGTCCTAGTAGCTCAAGGACAAAAAAATCACTTTTTCCTCACTGGCCAACCCTCCAACACCTCTTTTGCTTTATTGGTATGGTGATACTCAGAGAAGGCACATCTTGGTTGTTGTTCATCCTTTTATGACTCACTGCTTCTACTGCAGTCAGGACTGTACTCAAGAATGTGCATGGGTACATGTAAGCTAGTAGTCCCAGCTTGGGAAACATTCCAGGAAACCACTCTGTCAAATCAAACAAAGGTCTTGGTGGTATGGCACTAAGTCAATCTGAGATGCCATCAGGTCTACCCCTGGTGCATCTCCACCCCACCTCAGTGGTAGAACTGGGAGGGACGAGTAAGGCAACTGCATCGGTAAGGGACAGACTAAGTCTGACCAGGGAAGGAAAGCTTTGGTGGAGAATCTGTCTACACCCCTACCAGAGCAGGAAAAGATGCTTTCGGTGGTGGTGGTGGGGGGGAAGCCATGGCTATGGATGCTGCTTTTTTCTCTCTTACAGATGGGAGATAACAGTTCTAGAACCACTTCTTTAAAATGTACTTCAAAAACTGGGACAAGCTCAATCCAAGAATTTAAAACTAGACCGGTTCTGTAGAAAACAAGAGAAATGGTTAGAAGTGCTACATGTGTTGCTCTTTATCTCTCTGCAAGACATGCCAGATTTATGTCCTAAGGGGGCAGGTTTGTATCTGGAACCTTCAGCTTCCTCCTGTCCTCTACTTTGCTCCTATATCTGGGACTCCCAACTGAACAGGCTGAACATTAGGGCACCCTTTCAGGAGGGGTTGCCTCAGTCTTGGTAGAAATTAAAACAGTACCAATTGTGGTCGAGACTATCTAGAGAATCCAGAAAAGTACATAGACGCCTTTACGGGAAGCCAACTTTACTTTATGACCCTACTTGGAAAGATGTAATATATGTCTTGGGACAGATGCTGACTCCTGACTCAAAAACCCGAATTTTGGGGGAAGCTTCTACTTTTGGAGATGAATGGCTTGAACATGAGACAAGGAGAAAGAGGGAACATGAACTAGTCCTCCTTCCTACTAGGAGCCAAACGGTTCCCATAAGAGACCTACTTTGCCAGATGTATTCTTGTAGGACTTAAGCAAGTACATGCTAAGACTTTAAACTATGCTAAGTTGGCTGATATAGAACAGGGAGAGAAGGAAACTCCTGGTAAATTCCTAGATAGACTCTGGGAGGCTCTCCACAAGTTTACTGATGTTGATCTTTAAAGTGCAGAGGGAGAAATGATCTTAAAATATAGATTTCTCACTCAGTTGGCTCCAGGTATCTGCTGTAAGTTCAAGAGAAACATCTATTTCTGCTTTATTGACTATGCCAAAGCCTTTGACTGTGTGAATCACAATAAACTGTGGAAAATTCTGAAAGTGATGGGAATACCAGACCACTTGACCTGCCTCTTGAGAAACCTCTATGCAGGTCAGAAAGCAACAGGTAGAACTGGACATGGAACAACAGACTGGTTCCAAATAGGAAAAGGAGTACATCAAGCCTCTATATTGTCACCCTGCTTATTTAACTTCTATGCAGAGTATATCATGAGAAATGCTGGGCTGGAAGAAGCACAAGCTGGAATCAAGATTGCTGGGAGAAATATCAATAACCTCAGATATGCAGATGATACCACCCTTATGGCAGAAAGTGAAGAGGAACTAAAAAGCCTCTTGATGAAAGTGAAAGAGGAGAGTGAAAAAGTTGGCTTAAAACTCAACATTCAGAAAACGAAGATCATGGCATCTGGTCCCATCACTTCATGGGAAATAGATGGGGAAACAGTGTCAGACTTTATATTTGGGGGCTCCAAAATCACTGCAGATGGTGACTGCAGCCATGAAATTAAAAGACGCTTACTCCTTGGAAGAAAAGTTATGACCAACCTAGATAGCATATTGAAAATCAGAGACATTACTTTGCCAACAAAGGTCTGTCTAGCCAAGGCTATGGTTTTTCCTGTGGTCATGTATGGATGTGAGAGGTGGACTGTGAAGAAAGCTGAGCACAGAAGAATTGATGCTTTTGAACTGTGGTGTTGGAGAAGACTCTTGAGAGTTCCTTGGACTGCACAGAGATCCAACCAGTGCATTCTAAAGGAGATCAGCTCTGGGATTTCTTTGGAAAGAATGATGCTAAAGCTGAAACTCCAGTACTTTGGCCACCTCATGCGAAGAGTTGACTCACTGGAAAAGACTCTGATTCTGGGAGGGATTGGGGGCAGGAGGAAAAAGGGACGACAGAGGATGAGATGGCTGAATGGCATCACTGACATGATGGACGTGAGTTTGAGTGAACTCTGGGAGATGGTGATGGACAGGGAGGCCTGGAATGCTGCGATTCATGGGGTCTCAAAGAGTTGGACACGACTGAGCGACTGAACTGAACTGAACTGATGCACCCAACATAGGAGCACTGCAATATGTAAGGCAAATGCTATTGAGAATGAAAGGGGAAATTACCAGTAACACAATAGTAGTGGGAGACATTAATACCCCACTCCCACCTATGGATAGATCAACAGAACAGAAAATTAGCAAGGAAACACAAACTTTTAATGATACAATGGACCAGTTAGACCTAATTCATATCTATAGGACATTTCACCCCCAAATAATGAATTTCAACTCTTTCTCAAGTGCACAAGGAACATTCTCCAGGATAGATCACATCCTGGGTCATAATACTAGCCTTGATAAATTCAAAAATATTAAAATCATTTCAAGCATCTTTTCTGCTTGCAATGCAGTAAGATTAATGTCAACTGCAGGACAAAAACTATTAAAAATACAAACATCTGGAGGATAAATAACATGCTTCTGAATAAGCAGCAAAGCACAGAAGAAATAAAAATATGTGTAGAAACAAATGAAAATTAAAACACAACAACCCAAAACCTATGGGATTCAGTAAAAGCAGTGCTAAGGGGAAGGTTCATAGCAGTTAGCTTACCTCAAGTAACAAGAGAAAAATGAAATAAATAACGTAATTCTATACCTAACACAACTAGAAAAAGAAGAAATGAAGAACCCCATGGTTAGTGGAAGGAAAGAAATTATAAAAATTAGGGCATAAATAAATGAAAAAGAAACAAAGGAGACTATAGCAAAAACCAACAAAGCTAAAAGTTGATTCTTTGAGAAGATAAACAAAAGAGACAAACCATTAGCCAGACTCATCAAGGGAAAAGGGAGAAGAATCAAATCAACAAAATTAGAAATGAAAATGGAGAGATCACAACAGACAATACAGAAATACAAAGGATCATAAGAGACTACTATCAGCAACTATATGCCAATAAAATAGACAACTTAAAAAAAAAATGGACACTTAGAAAAGTATAACCTTCCAAAACTGAACCAGGAAGTAATAGAAAATATTCACAGACCCATCACAAGCACAGAAATTGAAACTGTAATAAAAAAAAAAAAAATCTTCCAACAAACAAAAGCCCAGGACCAGATAACTTCACAGCTGAATTCTACCAAAAATTTAGAGAAGAGCTAACACCTATCCTACTCAAATTCTTCCAGAAAATTACAGAGGAAGGTAAACTGCCAAACTCATTAAATGAGGCCACCATCACCATAATACCAAACAAGACACAGATGCCCCAAATCCTCAACAAAATTTTAGCAAACAGAATCCAACAACACATTAAAACATCATACATCATGACCAAGTGCGCTTTATCCCAGGGATGCAAGGATTCTTCAATACTCACAAATCAATGAAATACACCACATTAACAGATTGAAATATAGACACCATATGATTACCTCAACAGATGCAGAGAAAGTCTTTGATAAAATTCAACATCCATTTACGCTAAAGACCCTCCAGACAGTAAGCATACCTCAACATAATAAAAACCATATATAATAAACCCTCAGCAAACATCCTCAATGGTGAAAAACTGAAAGTGCGACAGCAGGCATAGAAGAAACATACCTCTCAACAAAATAAAAGCCATGTATGATAAACCCACAGCAAACACTATCCTCAATGGTGAAAAATTGAAAGCATTTCCCCTAAAGTCAAGAACAAGATAAGGGTGCCCATGCTCACCACTACTACTCAACATAGTTTTGGAAGTTTTAGCCATAGAAATCAGAGCAGAAAAAGAAATGAAAGGAATCCAGATTGGAAAAGAAGTAGTAAAACTCTCACTGTTTGCAGATAAAATGATCCTCTACATAGAAAACCCTAAAGATTCCACCAGAAAATTACTAGAGCTAATCAATGAATGTAGCAAAGTTGCAGGATAGAAGACTAACACACAGAAATCCCTTGCATTCGTAAACACTAACAATGAGAAAACAGAAAGAGAAATTAAGGAAACAATTCCATTTACCATTGCAACAAAAAGAATAAACTACCTAGGAATAAATCTGTAGTAACAGATTTATCTTTACTTTAGATAAATCTAAAGTAACAAAAGACCTATATATATAAAACTATAAAACACTGATGAAAGAATCAAAGATGACACAAACAGATAGAGAAATATACCATGTTCAGGGATCAGAAGAATCAATATAGTGAAAATGAGAATACTACCCAAAACAATCGATACATTCAATGAAATCCCTATCAAGCAACCAACGTTATTTTTCACAGAACTAGAACAAATAATTTCACACTTTGTATGGAAATACAAAGCAACTTGAATAGCCAAATCAGTCTTGAGAAAGAATGGAAGTGGAGGAATCAACCTGCCTGACTACAGACTATATTACAAAGCTACAGTCATCAAGACCATATGGTACTGGTGCCAAGACAGAAATATAGATCAATGGAACAAAATAGAAAGCCCAGAGATAAATCCACACACCTACAGATATTATATCTTTGACAAAGGAGGGAAGAATATACAATGGAGAAAAGACAATCTCTTTTAAAAGTGGTGCTGGCAAGGGAATATTACTCAGTTATTAAAAAGAATACCTTTCAATCAGTTCTAAAGAGGTGGATGAAAATGGAGCCTGTTATACAGAATGAAGTAAGTCAAAAGGAAAATACCAGTACAGTATATTAATGCATATATATAGAATTTAGAAGGATGGCAACGATGACCCTATATGCAAGACAGCAACAGACACAGATGTAGAAAACAGACACTAGGACTTTGTGGGAGAAAGCAAGAGTGGTATGATTTCAGACAATAGCATTGAAATATGTATATTAACATATGTGAAATAGATTGCTAGTCCAGGTTCCATGCATGAGACAGGGCGCTCAGAGCCAGTGCAATGGGATGACCCTGACGGATGGGATGGGGAGGTAGGGGAGAGGGGGTTTCAGGACGGGGGACACAGGTACACCCATGGCTGATTCATGTCAATGTATGGGAAAAACCACTACAGTACTGTAAAGTAATTAGCCCCCAGTTAAAATAAATAAATTAATTAAAAAAATAAAAAGTGGAGCTGGAAAACTGGTCAACCACTTTTAAAAGAATGAAACTAGAACACTTTATAACACCATACACAAAAATCAACTCAAAATGGATTAAAGATCTAAATGTAAGAACAGAAACTATAAAACTCCTAGAGGAAAACATAGGCAAAACACTCTCTGACATAAATCACAACAGTATCTTCTAGGACCCACCTCTCAGAGTAATGGAAATAAAAGCAAAAATAAACAAGTGGGACCTAACTAAACTTAAAAGCTTTTGCACAACTAAGGAAATTATAAGCAAAGTGAAAAAACAGCCTTCATAATGGGAGAAAACAAATGCAAATGATGCAACTGACCAAGAATTAATATCAAAAATATACAAGTAGGTCATGCAGCTCAATACCAGAAAAATAAATGACCCAATCAAAAAATTGGTCAAAGAACTGAACTGACATTTCTCTAAAGACGACATACACATGGCTAACAGTACATGAAAAGATGCTCAACATCACTCATTATCAGTTCAGTTCAGTTCAGTTCAGTCACTCAGTCGTGTCCGACTCTTTGCAACCCCATGAACTGCAGCACACCAGGCCTACCTGTCCATCATCAACTCCCGGAGTCCACCCAAACCCACGTCCATCGAGTCGGTGATGCCATCCAAGCATCTCATCCTTTGTTGTCCCCTTCTCCTCCTGTCCTCAATATTTCCCAGCATCAGAGTTTTTTCAAATGAGTCAGCTCTTCACATCAGGTGGCCAAAGTATTGGAGTTTCAGCTTCAACATCAGTGCTTCCAATGAACACCCAGGACTTATCTGCTTTAGGATGGACTGGCTGGATTTCCTTGCAGTCCAAGGGACTCTCAAGAGTCTTCTCCAACACCACACTTCAAAAGCATCAATTCTTAGGCGCTCAGCCTTCTTCAAAGTCCAACTCTCACATCCATACATGACCACTGGAAAAACCATAACCTTGACTAGATGGACCTTTGCTGGCAAAGTAATGCCTCTGCTTTTGAATATGCTGTCTAGGTTGGTCATAAGTTTCCTTCCAAGGAGTAAGTCTTTTAATTTCATGGCTGCAATCACCATCTGCAGTGATTTTGGAGCACAGAAAAATTAAGTCAGCAACTGTTTTCACTGTTTCCCCATCTATTTGCCATGAAGTGATGGGACTGGATGCCATGATCTTAGTTTTCTGAATGTTGAGCTTTAAGCCAACTTTTTCACTCTCCTCTTTCACTTTCATCAATAGGCTCTTTAGTTCTTCACTTTCTGCCATAAGGGTGGCAAATCAAACCACAGTGATGTACCATCTCACACCAATCAGAATGGCTGCTATCAAAATGTCCACAAACAATAAATGCTGGAGATGGTGTGGAGAAAAGGGAAGCATCTTACACTGTTGGTGGGAATGCAAGCTGTACAGCCATTATGGAGAGCAGTGTGGAGATTCCTTAAAAAACTGGAAACAGAACTGCTATAAAACCCAGCAATTGCACTGCTGGGCATACACACCAAGGAAACCACAATTGAAAGAGACACGTGTACCCCAATGTTCATTGCAGCACTGTCTACAATACCTAAGACATGGAAGCAACCTAGATATTCATCAGCAGACGAATGGATAAGAAAGCTGTGGTACATATACACAATGGAATATTATTCAGCTATTTAAAAGAATGCATTTGAATCAGGTCTAATGAGGTGGATGAAACTGGAGCCTATTATACAGAGTGAAGTAAGCTGGAAAGAAAAACAATACAGTATATTAATGCATATATATGGAATTTAGAAACATGGTAATGACGACCCTACACTCGAGTAGCAAAAGAGACACAGATATAAAGAACAGACTTTTAGACTCTGTGGGAAAAGGCGAGGGTGGGATGATTTGGGAAAATAACACTGAACCATGTATATTACCATATATGAAATTGATTGCCGGGTCAGGTGCAATGCATGAGGCTGGGCCCTCAAGGCCAGTGCACTGAAACAACCCTGAGGGAAGGGAGGGAAGGAAGGTGGGAGGGGGTTTCACCATGGGGTACACATGTACACCTATGGCTGATTCATGTCAGTGTAAGGCAAAAACCACTACAATACTGTAAAGTAATTACCTCGAATGGAAATAAATAAATTATTTTTTTTAATGTATTCAACCTTGAAGCCTGGGAAAAGGAGACCTCAACCACAATAAGTCAAAATAATAATAATAATAATAATGAAAAGGCAAAGAAATACTACACAAATGAAGGAACGTACTAGAAAAATTGAAGTCCAAATAAATGAAGAGGAAATAGGCAAACTCCCTGAAAAAGAAATCAGAATAATGATAGTAAAGATCATCAGAGACCTTGAAAACAAAATGGAACTGGATGAATTAAGGAACAGAAATACAGAGACAAACAATGCAATTACTGAATTAAAAAATTCTCTATAAGGAATTAATAGCAAAATATGTGAAATAGAAGAACGCATTAGTGAACTGGAAGATAAAATGTTGGAAATAACTTCTGAAGAGCAGAATAAATTTAAAAGAGTGAAAAGAACTGCGGATAGTCTCAGAAAACTCTGAAACAATATCAAACATTCGAATTATAGGGGTCTCAGAAGAAAAAAAAGCAAATAAAAAAAGAGTACGAGAAAATTTTTGAAGAGATTATAGTTGAAAATTTAAAGTACTAAAAGGGGAAAATCTACAACCAAGATTACTGTACCTGGCAAGGATCTCATTCAAAATCGATGGAGAAATCAAAAGCTTTTCAGACAAGCAAAAGTTAAGAGAATTCAATACCACCAAATCAGCTTTACAAAAAATGTTAAAGGTACTTATATAGTCAAGAAATACAAGAGAAGAAAAAGGATCTACAAAATCAACTGAAAGCAATTAAGAACATGGCAATAGGAGCATACATATCAATAATTACTTTAAATGTAAATGGATTAAATGCTCCAACCAAAAGACACAGACTAGCTGAATGGATAAAAAAAAACAAGACCCATGTATATGCTGTCTACAAGAAACCCACTTCAGGCCTAAAGACACATATATACTGAAAATGAGAGGATGGAAACATATATTCCATACAAATGGGAAGCAAAAGAAAGCTGGAGTAGCAATTCTCATATAAGACAAAATAGAGCATAAAATAAAGATTATTACAAAAGATAAGGAAGGATACTACAAGAGGAAGACATAATAATTGCAAATATCTATGCACTCAACATAAGAGCACCTCAATACATAAGGAAAACACTAACAGACATAAAAGGAGAAATTGACAGTAACACAACAATAGTAGAACATTTTAACACCCCACTCACAACAATGGACTGATCATCAAAACAGAAAATTAATAAGGAAACACGTCTTAAATGATACATTAGATGAGATGGATCTCACTGATATCTTCAGGACATTCCACCCAAATGCAGAAGAATAAATCTTCTTAAGTGCATATGGAAGATTCTCCAGGATAGACCACATCTTTGGTCATAAATGAAACCTCAGTAAATCTAAGAAAACTGAAATCATACCAAGCATCTTCTCTGATCACAATGCTATGAGACTAGATATCAATTACAAGAAAAAAAAAACTGTAATAAACACAAACACATGGAGATTAAACAACACTTTTCTAAATACCCAACAGGTTACTGAAGAAGTAAAAAAAAATTCTAGAAAAAAAAATGACAATGAAATCATGACAACTCAAACCTTATGGGACACAGCAAAAGCAGTTCTAAGAGGGAAGTTTACAGCAATGCAATCCTACCTCAAGAAACAAGAAAAACACTGAATAGACAACCTAACTTTACATTTAAAACAACTGGAAAAAGAAGAACAACAACAACAAAAAAAAAAAA